>NW_020955992.1:81989-83383 GCF_003031625.1 Empidonax traillii | reverse complement strand
CACCACACACACACACACACACACACAACACACACACAAAGCTTTGGATAAATACACACACAACACACACACACCCCACACACACACCACACACACACACCACACACACACACACAAAGGTTTGGATAAATGAGGGAGAACTTGTAGATACAGGGAGAAGAGTCAAACAATATAAAGGATGGGTGAATTGCTTAAGCTGTGTGTAGGAACAGGCAGAATCCTCCCACCACGAGGTGTGAGTGCTGCCTGGCCCGTTCACAGACTGAGCTGAACTCTGGGCTACAGTGGGGAAGACGATGCTTGGATTTCTGATGTAACAGGATCTGAGCAAAAGGGGAGTGTTGTGCCATTCAGCCACATTCCTTTCTTTGAAAAGGAAAACTAGGTTAAAAATAAAAACTGAAATGCTCTTTTAGTGGAGCTAAACTCTTCTTCCCAAAAATAAAGCATAAAAGAGCAGAAAGCCCCATAAAATTGAAAAGAAAATCATATCAAGTGATGTAATAGATGTCACGTTGGGGATGCTCAGGAAAGAGATTGAAATAAAAATTTCTCTGAGTGGAACTGTGAAGAGTACACTTTTAGTCTCAAAACTATCCACATGTTCTATGTCTCCATCCCGAATTTCTATGTAATTTTAAATCAATGATATATCAATAACTATTTTTATCATTGGTGTTAATTCTACAAGCTAGAGAGGCAGACACAGATTTCATTTAAAAATGGGTAAAAAAGCAAGAAAATTCTGTATTCTAAATATTTACTAAAATCACTGCTGATAAAAGCATCAGCTAGTCATGTTTAATGTTGGTTATAATCAATTCATCAGATTAGGTTCAGCCTGTCCTTAATAACTTGCAGTTTTACAGAAGGTTAAGACATGAAGGACCATGGTGTAGCAGGCTCCATTGTACAGAAATAATAATGTTCTAGTGTCTGCACATAAATCCCTTTTCAGAAGGATTTCTAACTCAAAAATCCTCAGGGATTATATTTTTCAGGAAGTCAAAGTTATGGATTCATGTTCCCCCTTAATTCCAGTAATTTATGCTGTTCTTTAAGGCTACCTAGAAACTTCAGGCGATTGTCTTGGATATTTTATTTTTTCTTACATTTATCCAATAACAGGCTTGTTTTCTACAGTGAAAATAGCCTAAATCAAGATGGACTGAGAGCATGCTGTACTATATTAATGATCTTTTTGAATGGCAAGAGAAAGCGATTTCAGATGTGTAAGAACACCTCTGTAGCCCAAATTTCATGAGGACTTCTGGTACGTAAAGTTAGCGAGCATGCAATGCTCTGTGGATGAAGAGCTCCCCAGGTATGCACTGATGGGGGGACTGGAGCTGTTTGTGTCAATGGTTTGCAAATAATGGGTCTCTGGGAGAATT
>NW_020955992.1:39821-81654 GCF_003031625.1 Empidonax traillii | reverse complement strand
AAAGCGATTTCAGATGTGTAAGAACACCTCTGTAGCCCAAATTTCATGAGGACTTCTGGTACGTAAAGTTAGCGAGCATGCAATGCTCTGTGGATGAAGAGCTCCCCAGGTATGCACTGATGGGGGGACTGGAGCTGTTTGTGTCAATGGTTTGCAAATAATGGGTCTCTGGGAGAATTTTAAATTGCAGTTTTCACTCCAGACTGGTGCTTTTCAGGATGAGCTGAGTTGCTGTGAGGCTTGGCACTCTTCAGTGCACCTTAGGCAGCAGTTCTTATACTTCCATTGAGATTGTAGCAGCTGGCCATTACAATCAATCAAGTGACATTTCAGGGGTAATTTTTCTTTAATATTAAGGGGGGAAAAAGAAATAAAAGATATTAAATTGTAAGTTGTCCCAGAAAGAGCAAGAAATTTATGGGTTTATTTTTGACTGTAAAAAGCAGGCTCTTGCAAGTAAATCACAAACTGATTATGCATTTATTTTTATTTGGAACACTGTGGTGTTTTGTATTAACATATAAACACTCTCAGTATTTTGTAGTGTTAATTCTGTGTAGGTGTTGGCTCTGTGTTGCACTACTCTTGCGCACATATGAGTGCAGAGCACTCAGCTATGGGATGTGTGTAAACTTGTGGGGCTGATCAAACCTTCAGTAGCCAAACCATTAAACAGATTTTCCTTGCTTTGGAATCAAACCTTCAAAGCAAGTGAAGAAATTAGGATTCTAAAGAATAGGTGGGGCAGCCTCCGAAGAGGGTCAAATAAGAGCCTTAGAAAAGTCTGGGACAGTAATGTGATCTAAATTAAAGTTTTCAAAGTCCTGAAATGGAATAGGAAGCAAGAGAGGTTGGATCCACTGCCATGTACGATTCAACCAGCAGCACAGTTTGTGCAAGTTGTCTCTGTTTCTCCCAGAGTACAGTTAATGAGTTGAAATGCTATTTTTGCCTACTGTCTGTGTCTTAGCACTTTAACCTTCCACATGGACTGGAGCAGCTAATCCGCTGTGAATGTAATCATATAATGATATGACCATGTGATTATTCTGTATGTCATTGAAATTATTAATAAAGTATTCTTCCAGTCTGTTGGCAATTTGCTTATCGGTAACAAAGGAAAAAATGAGTTATCTACCTGTCTGTCAAGTAAATGCGTCAATATTGCATGTTTTCAGTTTCTATTTTTACACATTGTTGTAATGATTAACAAGTGTAGTTGCAGGCTCATGGACATATTTTTCATACATCATCTTTTGCCTCATCTTTTGCTCCCCTGATTTTAGAACAAATTCCAAGCAATGGGGAAAGCTGCTTGGAAATCTCCAACTTCTGCTTTAGCATAAGTGTGCAGGCCAGCTCTTAAGTAATGCATATATTTAAATTATTAAGTGAAAAAGTACAGTAATCTTGTATGCAAACTCTATTTCAGCTACATGACTAAACCAGAACACTTTCTCAGACATTTTTCTCCTGCCTGAGGCCTTCTCCTCTCAGCTTTCATTTTCTGCCACCTTGCCTCTCATGGAGGCCCAGATTCATCATAATCACCCACGACCTCTTCCTAGCTCAGTTTCATCCTACTCGTGGAGTTCCTTTTTGAATAACATCTCTCAGATGATTGTTTGGATTGATAGTGAAACATTTAGGACTCTTGTTAAAGCTGTTAACATCTTATGTCTCAATTGACATAATAGTGGGTTTTTTGTGGCCTTGACAAGTTCATCATGTGCAAGTGAATGCTGCAACAAAGCCCACATCTCTATTGTGTGTTATGAGTGCATTGTAGTCTGTCCTCCCCTTCTGTTAAATTGTCAGCTCCTGCCTTCCATTATACCTTCATTGCCCACTTATTAGATTTTCAAACAAGCACTTCTGTGCTATCTTCTATGTTGACCCCACACTTGAAAGTCTCTGTAAACGTTTAAAAGATGACCTCATTAAATTTGAGTCCTCAAAACTCTCCCTTGTTATAATGACTCTGAAAGAAATGACAAGAAATGTCAGGCTGGAGATGTTCTGGGCATGCTGCATTTCTTACTCTCCTGATTTGCTTGTGCACCTGTCTGTGCTTACATCCCTCTGTTCTGTGCAGTCTGATGTTTTGTTTTGCAGCCCCTGCAGAGTGTCTGGGTTTGTCCTCGTGCTGCCCAGCACAGCACAGTCCCACTCCATGATCTGGGGTCTCACAGTGTGGTCAAATGAAATGCAGTTTTAGTAAGTAGTGCAGTTAGGAACTAAGTTGTGACTATTCTGCTAGATTGGTTAAAGTTTCTAGGTGGTTAAGCTTATCAGCCTTACATAAAATTGGCCTATGTGATGGCATTTGATTTTTGAACTATTCTCTATTGTCTTTGACATTGTTCTGCTTGTGTTGGACCTGCAAAGTAAGGCTCAATAGGTGAGAAACAGGAAGAGTTTAAGTTATAGAGACCTAATCTGAAACATATAACACTCTTCAGATATTAGCTGAAGTAAACATCTGTGCTGTCCAAAGGGTAGGGGCTGGGTTTAACTTTGAAATGCCTGTAATTCCCTTCCAGTTTGTTTTTCAGGAGTTGCCTACCGGTTTGATTTTTTTTTGTTTGCTTGTTTTGGTTTGGGACTTTGTTTGTTTTTGTTTTGTTTCTCCTAATCTGAAGAAAACTATCTTCTGGAACATAAGGTTTCACAAGTAGCTGGCAATAAAGTTGCCATTCTATAACACACAGAGGAGTTTTAAGCAGATCACTCTATTCCTGCATATTCTCTATGCAGAAATATTTGGGTTTCTTCAGTAGTATGAAGGCTGGGGAGTGGGATGAGGCCTCAAACAGATTTGAAATGATTTGAATAGTATTCTAGCAAACCTATGGATGTCTAATATATGCACATCCCTGCAAAAATTGCACTGCACTTAGATATGAAGCCTTTGTCTCTCCAGCCTGATCTACCAGTGAGCAGCCTTTCATTCTGTCAGTAATAGGAATTATCTTAACTCAGCTGTAACTTGTGAGGACACAAAGCACGCTGGAAATTACCTACCTGACTGCACTTTGTGTGCAGGGCTCCATCCTCTCAGCTGTTCTAGATTAACGGTGAATTACAGTTCACCTCCGTGCAATTAGATCTAATGAGGTGCACATGGGGATCGTTGGGCCACCCTGTAACCACATTACATGGACGTGCTGTTGCCATTTTAATCAGCCGGTTTGACCTCTGAACACAAACCACCACGAAGCACGGCCCAGATGTCCATTTACCTGAGCGAGGGAGAGATGACAACAGTTGTCCTCTGATCAGGACAAACCCTCTCTGGTGAATCTTTTGCGAGGCAGCCGCGTTTGCCCCGGTGGGGTCACTTTGGGGTGGTCTCTGCCCAGGGGTCCCTTGGTGAGGGGACAAAGGCCCGGGGGTCCCTTGGTGAAGGGCCCCCCCTCAGAGCCCTCAGCTGGAGCTGTGTCTGCCTCGCTGCACCACGAAGAAATGGCCCTGTGGAACGAGACAGCTGAGACTGCCGTGGGAAACCTGGGATGAACTGGTGAGGAAACGTGGGGTGAGCACGATTGGGGTGCAGGGGGGGACAGGGCTCCCTCAGGGAACCATCCCATGAAGGGTCCCGGGGCACAGGGTGCCCACCAGGGACTCTGGAACGGCCAGGCTGGAGCCTCCCCTCAGCAGGTAACGTGGTCCGTCATTCCACGAGGAGGGTTAAGGTGTTACTGTAAATCCTTCTATTTCTGGTATGACTTGATTGGAAATTTATGTCTTGCCTAACTGACTGTTAGGAACCAAAGGTTAAATTCCTTAAAAAAAAAAAAAAAAAAAGTTATTTTCTCAGATTACATTGTGGTTATGAAGAGAACAGCCCTGTGTAATCTTGTTGGAAGTGGGCAAACTTCCTACAAGACGGTTTTGTGTGACTGTGTTTGCTAACTGTTGCGTTATGGAGGAAATATTTTCGCTCAGTCTGGGAGGTGCTCTCCGGCAAAGCTGCCATCAACAGCAAAGAAAGGATGCTGGATTGTCATTTACAGAACTGAACTTGTGACTATTAATAGGGAGAGTTAAATAAGGGGTTAAAGCTATGAGGGATGAGATCTGTTTCCCAGAGGAACTTTCTGAGCACAGTTAAATGAAAAGCAGTAGGGCTGTTTCTACAGTTTGTTACATAGATGTGGATCTGCTGCTCTCGACGTGGTCATTGCCCTTTCTGTAGTTTGTTCCATGTTTTGCTTCTTGTGGTAGGTCCTGAGAGCAACAACAACAACAAAAACACCAAAAACTACAAACAAACAAACAACAAAAAACCAACCACAACAAAAATTGGGTAAAAAAATAAGTAATTTGGTCCTGCTTAGAAATTCAAAGTGATTTTTAAGTTAATTAAAATATGTTAAATGCCTATATGTATCTATGTTCATATAGGTAGCAGTAGTGGCTTGTCTTTTCTTTGTGCCACATAATATGAATAGGTCCAAAATGTTTGGGAAATGTATTTACCCAGTATTGGCATTGCTAAAACCTTGGTAATTATGACCTTGTGCCTTGGAGAGTAAATATTTGCAACTAATGACTGAAACAGTTCTGATTAGTCATTTCCAGGAGACTGAAATGGCTCAGTTTTATAAGTCTCTTTGGTATATTTGAGAATCATTGTGTTACCTCTTCCAGAATATCTTCTGCAGCATACCTCTTGAGAGGACATGATTCAGATGTGCAGCCTAACAGGAATCAGCTCTGAGTTCCTGCTTATGAGTCACAGTGAGGAACAATGTCTTGATCCTTGCTTGAGATCTCCAGCATGTAAACTTCCTCCTTCCTATTGTGCTTAGCTTCTGAATGGGAAAAGTACTTCAGTACTCCAATTAAAGGAAACATCCTTAGAAATCGTGCTTTATTCTAACAGCATGTGTATTGAAAAAGAAAGAAAAGTTTTGTAGTAATTCAGTGAAATAACAAGCATTTTATGGAAGGCATCAGATTAGACAAAGGTATTTTATTTCATATATATATATATATATGATTTTTTTAAACCCATCTTCTGTTTCTAACATAGGTTATCGGTTGATAACAGATGTAATTATCAGCGAACTCTAGAACCCACTGATAATTGATGAATGTTGGCTTGCTTGTAGGCCTTTTATACTGGTACCATCACATCAAACAATCTGCCCACTGCTGTATATAGTTTATATAATATGAAAAACTCTTGTAGTTTAAACTTTTTTCTGTACCTAGTGAAGTGTGTCTGACACTAAAATGAAAATGAAAGCACCCTGAATTGTATTAATCGTGTGAAAATAGTGGTAGCCTGTGGACTAAGCACGTTCAGGATCTATGCTAGCCACCATGGAGTGATTTGAAACGCTGTTTCTGTAAGATATAACCTAGATTACAAATGTTCCCAGTTACCTCTTCCCTGGACTCTCTAACTGTGCAGTGAAGTAACTGGTGTGCATGGCTGTACACCAGAATTGATCTCCTCTAACGTAGCCTCTTCTGTACACTTGAAGTACATTACAACTTTGGTAAAACTGCTACTTGACCTTCTGTTGTTTTCCTACTGAGAATTAAAATGCAAGTGAATTTGGGGCAGGTATTCCTTCTGTGTAGCCTGGGTTGAGATGTAAGCTTTTAAAGGGTTTCTGTAGAAACAGGCAACCTGAGATACACATTGACTTGACTTGTGTTTGAACTCCCTTCCTTTTTCTTTCCAGAGGTTGGTTGGTGTTAAAGGCCATCTGTTTCCTGTAGTGCAGGAACATGTAGACACTGGGAGAACAGAATTCTAATCTGTTCAGTAAACTACAATTGCAAGGTTTGTTTCAAGAATCTGAATAGTTTCACCATTGGAATTTTAGGTGATTTTTCTGCTTGTTGGCATGTTGGAGGTGTGAGTGTTGTGCTGTATTCCGAGTAAGGAAGCCTGGCACAGGCTCCCTGTGCCTCTGCTGGCACCTTCTCAGGCTTGGGGGGACACCCAGAGCTCAGATCACATGCCATGTGAGGGAAGGAGCAGGCTCTGATGGGACACATCCCTCAGCGGGAGGGAAGGAGCAGGCTCTGATGGGACACATCCCTCAGTAGGAGGACTCCCCTAGAAGAAGGTCAGGAGTGTCCAACTGAAGCTCCTCATCCCATCCTGTTTCCCAGCTGTGTGTAAATCCAGTCCTGGTGCCATAAGAGCTCTCTCAGTCTCGAAGGTTGGACCATCTTGAGAATCCATTTTTCACATCAGCTCAGATGCCCTTCAGTGTGGGGACAGTTTTCACTGTTCTGGTAATCATATATCCTGTATTAGCAGATACTATTTGCTTTTTCATACTCCTCATCTAATTCTTGAAGCTAAGCTCAAATTTTCAAAACAAACTATTTTCCTCTTAGACACTCAAGGTAATCTGACTTCATTTGTATCAAATGTAACCTGTCACTGTGTTTCAACATAAATATTAAAAATTCTTACTCCTCTGTAACACAAAACTGTATAATTAAATAATATGGGTAATGGAGGGAAAAGTTACCGGAATCGCTCTTGTTCTGGTGCTGGTTTTTGTTATGCTCTTCCATTGTTTGGGTTTCTGTGTGGAAATAATAACAACAACAGGAGCATTTGCAAAACAACAGCATTTTGGCTTCAAACCCAATTAGAACAAAAACACAATAACACATTATATTATAAATCTGACATGTAGTTTTCCTTCAGGAAATATTCAGTTTTTAGTTTTAAGCAACTCCCTTAGAAGCTTTAGGGTTCTTAGGATGCCTAGAGTCAATTTTGAACAATTTTGTAACTTACTACAGGGAAACTTAATTCAAATTCAACAAAACACTGAAATAGGTAGTGCTTTGGGGTACTTAACTTCCTCAAAGGACCGTCAGTATGAAACCTCAGATGGGGAGAAACAGCATGTAAATAAAATATGTCAACCTAAACCCATGGTTAATAGCAAAAATAGCTCTCTCCTCTTAGGGAAGAAAAATTGTAGAAATATTCCCTGTGACAGTAAAATTATGAAAATGCATTGTTTCACTGTCAGAAAGTGGGAAAAAGTTCTTCTGCGTTAGAAGAGGTTCAGTTGTTAGTTGGAAATACAAGATCTAATTCCCTAATTCTTATTTGAGAAAGATACTGCTACCCCTGGCCTTCAGGTCTGCATTCCCAAAGGAAGTGCTTCCTTCAGTGCTTCCAGAGAGCACGTGATGCTGCAGGTGAAGGATTCTCGTTCTGTGGGCTGTTAGCACTGGCTGCTAGTGGGGACATGGGACTCATGGCTTAAGTTACATCGTGCTGTTTTCTGATCTGGGACAAACTCTGTGACAGCTTTTATGCTAGAAAACCACAAATGATGTATTGACTGTTCTGTTTTCATGAATAATTTAGGCAGGAAAAAAACTCAACTATAAATTCCTGTCGCTTGCAGACTCTGTTGGTACTGCTGGCTGTTGGGCTGTATGCTTATGACTAACAACTTGTTTCACACTGAAATTAAAGCAGTAGAACCACCTCAGTATGTATATTCAGAAAACTGAACACCATATTTCTATTAATATTCAGCAGTCCTGCTATTTCAGTATCATTCTCCAAAGGAGATGTAAACATCACACACACTTCTTCCATTAACAGATTCAGATTTCTGAACTTACCACATGATTTATGGTGCTCTAGCTACATAATAGAATAACGCCTAATATAAGAAGAGTTTTGAAAATAACATCTTTAATCAGGAAGTACAAGAAAACCACTATTCTTTCCCACAATTCCTAAATTTATTTGCTTTTTTCCAGATTTCTTACGCCCTGGTACAACTGAGACACCAAGGCTCTTCTGCCATGAGTACATACAAGTATTTAGAATAGCTTAGTGTTACTCTATTTTAACTATGTCCTCACAGTTAATAATTACTACTATGCATATTATAACATCCTTGTTTGCTAATCCTCTGTAAAATTCCTTCAGACACTGAGATTGGTAAAATCCCTTTTCTTACTGTAGCCTGTGTTGATAGGCAGGGTGGGGACAGGTGGAAGGCACCTGTGTGTCGCTCACATCCACTATTTCACTGTACCAGAGCTGGCAATGCAAGGACAAGGAGAATCTCTTAAAAAAATGTGCAGCTGCTGTCTGAGCCTTGAAGACGTGCACTGTCACATAGTTTAGTTGAGTATTGGTGAGGAAACTGCGTTGGTACCTCCGTGTCTGAACAATGCACTGGAGTTATTTTTTCCTTGGCAATTTTGATATTTCAAGGTCTTTACAAAATGACTTTTGACTTAAAAAAAAAAAATCTTTTAAGTTTACATTTAACTGATCGTTTATCTGATCTGAGAAGAAAGTTATTTCAATTGACTAAGTGATTTCTACATTTCTAAACATTAATATTAACAACTTTCCCTGCCAGTGTGTAGCAGAACATGCACGTAAACAAGGCTGGTCCTAAGCACAGCAGAAGGTATTGCTGCTGGCAAGTGTTAGCAGGGAAAATGATCCCACTCGTGGTATCTCATCACTGCAGCTCAGTGCTGTAAGGTCAGAACATTTGTCCCATGTCGCTTTCCCTGTTTTCTTCAGTTTGACACGCTGAGCTAAAGAGATACCGACCTGCTGGCACAATCCCAGTGGATCAGGTTGTTGATGTCAAATATTCTCAGCCCCTTCAGGGTAAAAGCACTGTGCTGGCAGCCTCACCAGTGAGCCAGTGAACCCTCAGCACATGGGATAGGCTCTTTAGTCCCTGTGTCTGGTGCTGGCTGAGCAGCATCAGGAGTAGGAAAGGTGACTGTGCATATTCCCTTGGCTTTTCCCTCCCCTGGAGCAGCGTGGCCCGGGGATAGGGCTGTGTCCTGACAACAGCCCTGGGCTGATCTGCCTTCACCCATCTTTGTGTAAGCACCTAAAAAGGGTACCCACCGCTTTCAGGGTTCATTGATAAGTGAAATCACATACTAAGGAATGGCAATGAAAGAAGTTTTCTGTCACAGCTGCAGTTTAATGCATTTCTTACAATGTTAATTCATTGCCAGGAGTTTGAACACTTCATCTCTTGCCACCTTTCTCAGGAATGAACTTGTGTCTTTCTTTCTGTGTAAGGAGAAGGGCATCTCTGGCACTTTCCTTTTAGTGGGCCAGAGGTCATCTTTGGGAGGTTTTTCTACCTTTCTGTCCTTTGATATCGTACAATCTCAGATATCAAGTTGCCTTTCATTCCCATTATAATCTGACATTAACTACTCTGGAAATACACTGATACTTCCTTATCTTGATTAACAATGTGCCACACAATTACATACAGTTTCTATGTCTCACTTAAGAAACAGAAAATTGAAAAAAAAAAAAAATCAATGTCTAGGATTACCTTCAAATATGTAAGTCTGACTCATATTCACGAAAGCACCAAGTTTCAGTTTTTAATTTGAACTTTAGTCACTGTAAGTTTAGCTGTAAAGTTGCTCTAAAGCAATGTAATCTTTAAAAATCTAATTTAATAGTAACAATCTGAAAAAGACTGAAAACAAAATAAAAGCCAGTGCTGAGCCGAAACTCGCAGGTCTCTTCAGGAACTCGCTGGGTGGTACATGCAGTTTGTAAAGGGTGGCATCACAGTGGGGAGTTCGTGGAGACAAGGTACCCTTGCCAGTATTCACTTCTGGTAAGCACAGAAGCTTCAAATGGCCATGTGGTTGTAGTATTTTGTAGTAAAATACTCAGATTTGACCTAAGTGCATGCTTGCAGTTGGATGCAGTGATTCCTTGAGAGTGGTGAAGAGGACCTTATTGCAGACCTGTTTTCTGACAGTTCAATAGGGGATTAAAAAACCAACCGAACAGGAAGCACAACAAAAAACTCTGCCCTGTTGACATCACAAACCTAAATCAGACGTGAACTGCACAGCAACTGGCAGGCGTGTGTGTGTACTGTGAGAGGGGAAAGCCAGAGCTGAGGGAATGGTGCAGAGGCACTAAAGTAACGTATCCAGTCCCAACCAGAATGCATTATTAGCTTCTTGTAGTACTTTTTTCCCTTGCTGCCTTTTCCTCCTACCATTCTGTGTATCCCAGCCACTCATTATTCTAGACAATTTAGTTGATGGGATTTATTCAGAGAGACAATTTTATAAAAACGTGTGCAAATGTGCATCTTCCAAAGCCAAACAGAAAACAGCTTTCCCGAAACAAGTCAGCCCCTCACCCCATCAGAACTGGAGCAGGCTGTGGCAAGGGAGCTTCGGTTTTTGTTTTGTTAAAAAGCGAAGTCGTGCCATTTATAATAATTGTAGTAATAATCAAGTCTAAATCAGAACCACACACAGTTATACTTCTCTTGTTTACCAGTTCTCTGTTATGCTCATGATAGGTACTGATGCCTTAGTTTAAGAGACAAGTGCAGGGTTTGTTGGTCCATGGTTTTTTCCTCAGAATTGTTTGTGCTCTGTAGGGATGTTTCCATCTCAAGTACAGTATTCACTCTAGTGGACTTGTACACGTCAGTGCAGCTCAATCGAATACAGAAGTGGATAAGGAAAAGATTAAAGTTCCAGTTTTGGGTTCAGACAAACACATACACGTTTAATATACCCACCCTGCCTGTATGGGTAGTATAGAAAAATAAATGGGGTTTGTTTGTTTTGTGAAAATCGATGGTTCTATACAGACAAATGATACACCTTAAAAGAAGAATAACAAAATTAACTCTGTGGTTTCATTCGATCTGAAGGCAACCTGGTATGTGGAACACTTAATTTGTCAAGACATTCTGGCAGCTCTCATCAGAAGTCCAGTATAAGCTTTACTGGTTTGGCTCATTAAATTGAAAATGGGCTTGGAAAAGGTCATGGGGAATTAGAGGTTACAGAACAAATAATCAAAGCAATTAGCTATAACTTGAATCTTCTGAGCTGCCTAAAAGAGAAAGCAGACCTGACCTTGTCAAAGAGAGAAGGATATTAAAATTGCATACTAAGAAATAGTCCAGAAAGGTTATTACAACTACCTAGAATTGCAGAAGTTTGGGGTTTGTTATTGACATTTTAGTTTGTTTTCTTTTTCTTTTTCCTTTTTTTTTTTTTCAAGAATAAAAATATCGCACCCTTCCCATACTCCAAAGACATCATGATGCTATTCTAGTACCAAGCTGCCTATCTGTTTGAAAGGTTTCTGATTCACAGTGAAGATTGCTGATTTATATTGTGGTGGGAGGCACATTAAAGTCTGGGGGTCTGATCCCTCTCACACAGTATAGTGTAAATCAGAGGTAACTCCACTGAACTGAGTTATGTCAGTGTAAAAGTGATGAAAGAAGAGAAACAGACCAAGAATGTCCATGTTAGTTTTGATTAAAATAATCCAAAATAATCCATTCTCTGGAACCTGAACATGTATACGCAGTTGTTAAATGCTTTTGCTCTTGAAGTATGTTCCCATAAAATTCTTGTATGTTCTTGGATCAGCCATTTTGCTGAAGTTTATAACATGTTATATGGCAGTTCCAAATTGACTCGAAGAAATCTGAAGCTGTCCATGTTGCATTATTTTTTTGTTGTTGGTTGTTTTGTCCTGAGGTAAAAGGGTCTTTATTAAGAGTTTCCTAAAAGAAGTTTTTAAAAATTATTTTGGTTTTGTTAAGTTGCAGTCACGCATCAGATAAATGACTGCTCAAGATCAGACTAACAAAATGGAAACAGGTTGTATTTCTGTTGTAATTTATGAAAGGGTTGTCAGAGGAAAGCTTGGTTGATGTAAGTACCCTGAATGTTATCACTGGAGCTCCCAGGTTAGACCACTTGACACCAGATTGACCTTCCTCATCTTCTCTGCGTCTCACATTGGCTGATATCTTCAGAGCCGTTCTACACCTTCTTCACTAATGTGAAATATTTCTGGCAGGACCTCTGTGTTAATCCCAGTGCCTACACTTCCCATTCTCCCGTGTGGGCATGCTTTAATGATAATCTGCATCTACTTCTTAGGGATTACTGCAGTCTGAGAAAGATGGATGCCAAAAATTCGAGCTGCTCTCTCAGCCAGAGGTAATTGTGCTCCACTGGCCCCAGGTGGAGGCTGTGTGATCCACACCAGCTCTGTCTTTTGGGATGTCATAAGAGAGAGCAGTTGATGAGTGGAAGGTGACAAAGGGTCACTTCCTCAGGGCCAGAAATGCCTTCAAAAATACAGACTTCTCAGAATCAGCAATCTACTGCAGTTGTAACACAACAGCGTGGCATGCTGAGCAGTCCTGAAAAAAGCCAGACCCCTGGACTGTGTTTAATGGCAGTGCTGAACTTATAAACTTCCTACAGCCTACTGGAATAACATTTCAGGATCTACTCAGCTTGTGATCTTACCATGCTACTCGTGTTATAGATAAAAGAAAATTACATTCTGGGGTTTTGATGAATATGGACAGAATGACTGAGTGATATTAAGCAGGATTATTTTTTTTTATTATGGTGAAAAGAGTGATTTTTGTCATATTGCTTAATAAAGGCAAACCTGCATTGAGATCCTTTGTTGAACTCAGGTTTAAAAACAATTTTATTATGGCCTATGTTGGTTTCTGAAAATAAATCACACATCCTATATAACTTTCATTACACCTTCTTCCAGATATGGAATATTTGGTTGGATTTCTAGTTATTCAAGAATTTATTTTTGATTTTTCTTTCCTTTTTCTAAGGGTGAAAAATAAAGATGTAGCAAAGTGATAATTTTATATCAGATAGTAAAAGCTCCTGTTTATTTGAAGTTATTGTGCTTTTAGAAAAACACATGGATTGTCTAATTGTGATCTTTTGAGTGTAGTTTGATATATTCTTAATAAAAGATTCTCTCTTTATTTGACATATTACAATAATGCCTTTATCTGGAGGTTAAATGACTTCTGTTTCCAGGTTCTTTTTTGGTTGTATGTGTGTATGTGTAGTTACAGTAAAATATTGAGGAGTAGAATATCCCCCATGATTAACTAGCCAGCAGTGCATATGAACTTATGAAATAGGAGTTGCTCTAGGCCAAAGGATCTGACCTACAAACAAAATGTGTTTCATGCACCTCTTTCCTACTGTCAGAGTGTATTTTAAATGTAGTAGGAGAGATGGAAATCAATGGTATCTGTGCCCTTATGTCAACTTTTCCCTGTGCATTATATGAACTATATAGCCCCTGTATTAAAGGGTTTACTGCTCTCTGAAACCTACCCCAAATCCTTAGTCCTTGTCTTCTGAGTTGTTCTGGATTCAGGATGTAGCAACATTCCTCATCTTCAGTTCTTTTTCTCGTTCAAGTTCTGACCTTACATCACTCTGAATTGGAAGCAAAAGTTGTGTCAAAGGTGACCATCACTTAATCTGGAGTCAAAACCAAATAATATATAAAGTATTATCAAAGGCTGATCTTGAAATGTAGCAAGGAGAAGTTTCCTGAATTACATGTTACCGTTTTCTATCCATTTGTGACCAAACTGTGGGCAGATGTCTCAGCCAAAGTCCCAGGTTCTGCAGGAGACACGAGCGATGGTACTGCAGCAGCTGTGCCACTGCCAGGCATTCTTCATGGTGGTCTTGATTAAACAGCTAGAGAAACAATGTCTCGGAATCACCTCTGGACCAGGGCAGAGTCTGAGGACACTCTGGGCTCTGTTAGGTTCGTGGCCACAAACAGCTGGAGACAGCACCAGGCTGAAGTGTCCTGCCTCAGGTCACGTGCAGTTTATTAATCCAGTCTGAGTGCAGCCCAAGGACTTGATTTGCAGGACCTTTTCTGAATGCAGTGCTTTATTTCTAATCATAAATAATACAATCTATTTAAAAAGGACAAAAGCCCCTCAAGAAATATTTCTTGTGAAGCAGTGTCAGGTGTGATACTTCTGATGAAGCACAGGCTGGCTGTGCTGGAATATTTGCTGGAATATCTCCTGACAGGAGAGCTGGCCCAGGCTGAGGGGAACGGCAGGATCTCATCAAAGCTCTGTAGGAAAGGCTGGCTTCCTCTTACAGCTTCTGCATTTGTCCTTTGTTATCAGCTCGCAGAAAATGGGGGGTTTGGACTTTCCCATTTGTAGGATATCTGGAGAAATCATATTTCCTATTTATTGATGTTGGTCCAGAGATAGATTCATATGCAGGATGATGTAATAGGTCATAAAGTTTTATTTAGAAAGCTGGTAAAACAAAATTCAAAGAGGAAGAGGTTTTTCTGCATTGTTGTTGTCAACCCTCTGTACCCTAGAAGAGTGTGGAGAAGAATGTTTTGCTTTCTGTAAAATGTCAGTGCTGCTGTAAAGTGCCTGGCACTGCTGATTACAGGGATGGCAGAAGATGAAACTTCCAGGTACAAAACACCTGGCAGTTCTTAGAAGCCCAAACTGTATTACTTTAAAGTGAAATGGAGTGGAGTGAAACCTCAAGTTGTAAAACAGTGCATGTGAAATTTTCTTTTTCAGTGATTAGGTTCTGTCCAGTGCAGTGGCATTCTAGAAATTGAGAGGAGGAATTATCAAGGAGTCCCAGCCATTTCTACATTCAGGGAGTGCAGGAAAATATGTAAGTTGTCTAACTTCCTTTAGTAGTGCTTGCCAGTTGACTGAATTTGGCATTTCAATCACCTTCATGTTCTGGATTCGTGCAATTCATTGTTTTACCCTCCCAGAGGTTTTTGGTGCAAAGTGACAGTGTAGTGAAATTTTATTTATTTATTTATTTTTAAATGCTTGTGTGAGGATTGATGAAGATTATAAAACATGAAATAAAATTTCACTTCATTAATTAATAGACTGACAGCATACAACGTAGTTTCAGCAGAAATTTGTCTAAAAAATTTAATATTTTTAAGGAACATTGTGTCTTACTACCAATTAAAATCTTAGCCATGTTATCTCGTTCTGAGCTGGAACCTAGCCAGTGTTGTGAATCACCAGGAAGTCCTCCCCGAGAGGCTGCAGAGTCACTGAACAGTTTCTAGAACTTGACTTTGGTCTTGAAAATTTAGAATAGAGCTAAAATGTGAAGCAGTTGTATAATCTTCCCCACTGCAGCAGATAATAAAGTGAATGCTAGGTCTTCAGACCTGACCAACATAAACCATTTATTTGGAAAAGAAAGGTCTTGTTGCAATAAATATAAAAATCTAACATGTTCAGGTTCATAGGGGTGGTTGTTGCAGAGAGGAGTGTGGTGAGAAGTGCTGGCCAAGTTGCAAACACGTACACTGAAATGCAAAATAAGTATTTACATACCCTATGAGAAATGTTGTACTATTTTATTTATCTCTAACCTTTAAATAACTTTGTATAATTATAAAATAATTATCTGATAACTGTGTTTTCTGCTGAAGCTTGGATTAGGAAATCAAAAGTGAAGGGAGGGAGAGTAAACTTAGAGGAGGCACCTTGCAAAAATGACATCTTGCTGAAACTGGAAAGCTGTGAAGCTCAGACTCACTTTTACACTGATGTAACTTCATAGTTAGAAAGGTAAATCCCCTTTCAAATTGGGGGACTTGTTGGTGCATTAAACCAATTGACACTTTGGGGATTGCATAATTATAAATTGTGTATAACACTCTGCACTGAAATCATTCTAACAAAAGGCCAAAACCAGGTTAAAAAAAAAGTTCCAATTCGCTTTCTGAACTCGTTTCTTAGAATGTAACACAATACACAACCTTGGAGGAAAGAAAGAAAATTAAATATTGTACAACTCTACCCAATAATAGATTATGACAAATGGAATTTATGAATCTCGTGACTTGTTCTCTATTGATGAGAAGCTGATCATAGCATTTGAATTAATGAAAGTGCAGTTACAGCCATTCACAAATGATGCCTCAGCCTAAGTGCAAGTAAGGCTTTATTGATTTCCAGTGTCAGCTGAGCTTGAGAGAGATATACCATATGTTCAACATATGAAAATAGCAGAAAGGAAAATCAAAAGAAATCTCTCCTACTCTATCAGCTAATAAAGTTTTAAATGTTTGTAAAGAATTGAGTGGGCTCAGTGCAGCACATCCATGTGTATTTCATAATATCCCATTATTTAAATGAACAGCACAAATGATCAGCTAAAATATATTACATACATTTTTGCTGAAGAATTTATTTAAAACACAGTTTTACCATTTTATCAGTGTTTTTGTGGATACTGAGATAGGTATGTTTTCCATAGGAAAAGCAATGAAAATTAATTTTCTATCTGTGCCTCCTCCATGTAACATACCTGCCATGGACACATAACATTGCAGTGGGGAGATAATCATAACCAGATTTGGTATGCCTTCATCTTCCAGGATTATTTTCAGGGCATTTAATGTGGCTCTTAAAAGTCTTCTGAACCCTGTCATGTCAAGTTCTGGTCATAGGCCAAAGAACCTTTGGTTTCTGACACCACAAGGTAGTGTGGCATGTCTGAGACATCAGGGCAGTGATGCACTGGAGATACACAGTGGGGAAAGTGGGATTTTAATGTGGACCTTCAGTCATTAGGAGTGGGTTATATGGAAAAAAAAGCTTGTGTTTATTGTAAAGACCTAATCCTTTGGAACTGGATGACTGTGGACACTGTTCCATTGATTCCAGCTTTAGGGATCCTTGTCTCCTCTAGCACTTGTCCATATTAACTCACACCCCAGTGCCAGGAGGTGAACTGGCCTTTGCTCACATGTGGAGGCTCCCAGGATTTAGACCTTTTGCCTCAGATATTCATCGTTACACTGATCGTAATGACTCCACTGGTCAGTTCAGTAAAAGCTTTGAGAACTTGGAAATAGGTTCTTTAAAGTGATTGAGAATTTTCTGAATCACAAAACTGTTTAATCTTAATAGAAGGGATACAAGCTAATGTAAGCAAGAGGGCTACTTAGAAAATACATTTCCTATAACTTACCACTTCCTTTCCAGCTGTTTCTTTAAAAACTCTTCCCCCTTGGGTCTTTCTCTTGTGTTAGCCTATTTGCATTCAGTCTGCTGCTCCTTTTCTAGAGAATGACTTCTGAATATTTGAGATGGGCTGTCCCCCTTTGTTCTTAATCAGTTATATCACTGTGGAGAAACAAAAGATCTGGACTTCTCAGAGATTGTTTATTTACCTCTTACCTCCTCAGCCAAAATTTGTTTTATATTAAACTTTTCTTTATCCATGAAGGGTCTGAGTTTAAGCTAGAACTTCTAGCTAAACTAAGTACTTCTAATGATGAAGCCTTTTATGCCAGCTTCTGCCAGACTAGGCTTTTTACATGAGAGAGAAAGCCTGGCTTGCCAGAGTAAGAGGAAAATAAGTGTTGTGCTTATCAAGAGACCTTACATGCTCTCTGTTCCCTGCCTGTTAACAAGGTTGGTGTGTCATATGGCCAATTAAAAAGGATACATTTGAGAGTACCTTTTATTTAGTAAATAATATATTTAGTTACTAACAAACATGACGGTCTTGAAAGTAAAAAGACATGAGGTAGGATAGGCTTTATACACTGGCTTTTGATTCCAGCTTTCCCCTTCACTCTGGAAGTGCTAACGAATGAGAAGCCAGCCTGCTCTTCCCTCGGGGGTCTGCCTTGCTCTCTATTGCCTGGGCACCCCCTACTTTTCAGGAAAAACTCTGCTAATCTTGTGAAGTTAGTGTTTTTCAGAAATAATGATGGGACACATTTCCAATTTGAGAATATTCAGGCAAAGAAAGGGTGCTTGGCATGCGTTTGTAAAGTGGGCTGAATATGCTGTTTCTATTAATGGAATGGGCATTTGAAGATACAGAACTCTTGATTTCTAGATCATTTGCAAAATAATGAATTTGCTGAATATTATATATTTTATATATTATATATTTTATATATGCTGAATTTTATATATTTGTGGAGAAAAAAAAAATTAACAAATCTGACAAAACCAAATGAACCCATCCGAAGAAAAGACCCAGCAAAACAAAACAAAACAACCAAAAATCCCCAACCAAATCCTTGCAACAGAACTCTGTCACCAGTGCTGAAAAATGTAATTGCCTGAAAATTTTCAAAATTTCATTTCATTAGAGGCTACAGTTTTCAGTGGAAATCAGCTAACTTGAAACATACTGTAGTTGTCAACTCAAACCAAAACAATGTCATCATAAATTCCAAGCAGGCTGTAGAAAAACATATGGTTTAGTAAATACAATAAACCTTCATTGCTGAAATCGTGCACATAAACCAGATCTCCGTCTGAACTAGTAACAAAAATCATAAAGGCAGCCCTTGAACAGTCATCCCCCACTTTAATGAAACAAGTTTCAGTTCAAAACTAAAAGATTAAAGAACCACAACAAAAGTTTCCCAGAGCCATATCATTTATAACTACAAGCAGTTTCCAGATGCAGAAATGTTCAGCTGTTTGTGCTGAGAGCTCCCAATTCAAACCATGTCTGCCCCTGAGCTCCTGCAGCTGCAGTTCTGGGCCCAGTTCTGCCCCAGTGTTACCAGTCCAGCCACCTTCGGTGGGACTGGCTGTGTGTGGAGGAGGTCAATGCACAGCAACTCCCAGCATCCCTCTTCTCAAACTTATGTCTTTCACATGTGTTCATTTGCATTTGATAGGCGTGAAAATTAACAAAATAGGGTCAAACAACAGCATTATAAACCTCTTAGTTTTATGATAGTAAAATAAAACATTTGACATGCATTTCAAATTCTATCAGAAAAAGCCAACAAAAAAAAAAAGAAGCAAACAAACAAAAACAGAAACAAAAAATCCCTATCTGAATTGAGACCTTCATGTTACTTGTCTTGACGAAAAGGCACTTTGCTGCTGACTGCAACAACAGTGTCATAATTATTCTTAATATCAAGAAACAAGGGATAAAGAACATACAATTGGTTGTGCAAGAGTAAGTAAACAGATCCTTTCTGGACAAACAGGAGTGCCCAAGCTGAGGAACAGCCCTCCCAAACATTCTGTTCTCTCATGCTGTGAACTTGGGAAGATTTGATTGCTCAGTGCCCTCTAATTAACAACAACAGATGTGATTGTGTAGGTCAGTAAGGCCTTATGCTCCTTGGATTAGGAAAGGCAAAGGAAAGAAGGACAGGAGAAGGGAGAGAGAAGAAGGAGCTGGGAAAAGGAAAGAAAGCTCCAAGTAAGAGTTACAGCACACTAGAAGTGTGACTGGGCATGACCAGGGTGTGGTCAGCCTTGTAAGAAGAGCACTGACATCCAGAATATCCAGAAGTCTTGATGATGCATGGGCTTCAGTGGCTGGGCCCTGGGCTCAGAGATCCCAAGAGCCTGTTTAACCTGTTCTGCTGTTATGGGGTGTAGCACAAAGAGAGCCATGCTCCAGGGTCAGGCATCATTGGAGAAAAGATGGCCTTTGGTACGGTCTGTTGCTTCATGTTACTGGAGTTATAAGGCACAGCGTAACAAACAGGGTCTAGTTAAGGCTGAAAAATGCGTATTTAACTTTAAATTATTCGTCTTTGCTACTTAATGTCAGACAGCACCGCTAAGAGTGGATATGTGCATGCATGTCTTGGGAGATCTGTACTCAGCATTTAACTGAATAGTTGCGTGCTGGTTGCTTTGGTGGGGATGGCTCTGCTGACACAGTATTTGTTTCCCATCCAGTTCATTTCCACAGAGCATTCTCCAGGAGCTCACTGCTCGTCTCCAAAGTGTTGCCACCTCTGCTAGGAATTGTGCCCACTCCTTGCCAAGCTCCCACACTAAAGGATCGAATTCAGATAGGAATGTTAACCCACTCTGACAGATCTTCATGTCAGCCTCAACTGTGACTGGCCAAAGGCCAAGCGTTTGTCAGATGGGTTTTGGCAGTGGATTAAAAATGGAATCTATTTCTGTCGCTTTTTTTCTTTTAATATCAAGCGTACATTTTTCTCTGCTTTGTGACACAGATTTCAGCTAGATAGTGACATTTGGTAGGGCTGCAGAATTCCATGAAAGATACCTTCTCAGAAATGTTTTGGCAGTCATAAAGAAAAGTAAAAATCAGGCTGAATCGAAAATACCAAGTTGGGTTTAATTCTTGGTTTCTATTTCTCGCTTAGTTGTCATGTTAATAAGTAGTCCTTTTGTATTTGGACTTTAGGCACTCCCAAATGATGCTGTAGGTTTGTAAAAGGCACCTGGATTTTCGTTTTGTTTTATGATATTAAAATAAGGGAAAAAACTCTTCCTTTCCAGGATACCCACTCTTAATTTGCTGTAAACTCCTTGATGATTCAGAGAGGAAATAGGCTGCCCAGTCACAGGGTATTGTTCGTTTATTTTTGCATCGATTTCGTGTTTCAAGAGATGGAGGAAATGTTTTATAAAGTTTCACAATTACATAGTGTTACTCCTTGACAACAGGGAAGGAAAAGGAGTTTGACTGTCAGGAATGTTATCTGCTCTAAAGAAAATAACCAAGTGATAACTGCTTAAAAATTGGTCAATTAAAGTTGAATGGCCAATAAACAGTTATGGTGCAATATGTTTCATTTTAGGACAATATACAAACATCCAGGAACACTGTCACTTGAGAGATTTATTTACTGCTGTAGCAGAGATAGCTGGAAATTAAATCTGTCACTGAAGTTGCTAACCATGCAATACAAAAGCTGTTTTCATCTAATAAATTGTACAAAATAGAGCTAGAATGAAGTTGGAATCTCAAAAGGGTCATTTCCTCCAGCCCAGTGGTGTGATACTTGTGTTCTGGCTGGTTTGAGGTCCAGGAGCCCCCAGGATTCAAGGCATCCTTATTTCCCACAGGGACTGGCCGAGTCCCTGCTCTGGCTGTGGTTCAAAGCCTGTGGTTCAGGCTGGGCACCCTGAGCTCTCAGCTGTTCAGTGAGGGAACACAACTAGAGACAGGACTTTCTTTTGTAAAACTTGGGACAGGGCAGGTAAAGGCACAACAGTAATATGATTTATTTTTTTTTTAAATTGTAATAATTAGTTTCCAAAGATTGTAGAATTACACTTGCTTTATGAAATAAATGGTAGAAGAGAATTGGTTTCCCATGTTAGGAATTGTGAAAGGCTGTTCAGCTTAGAGCTTTTTTATTTTCTTCTGAAACTTTTGTCAGGTCAGTTCTGTTCCCCCAGAGTGTTTCAGTTGTAATCAAAAACATTTTCTGATGGAGATACATTTATTTGTATATTTTCATTCCAGGTCCACATGTCACTTCAGGCACTGATTCAGCAGTAGGGGACAGAAGAATCACATTAAACTTTTTAGTCAGTTTTTATACCTTTCTTTTTGCCTTGGTTTGTTCAAAGGTCCCTTGAAGTCCTTTGGGAAACTCCTTCCATTTAATTTTGGATCATGTTCCTATTTTTTTCCTAATCACCTTAAAGAAACATGATTGAAGCTGATGAAATTGTACCAGAAAATTCATGAGTTAATTCGTTACCATATAATTTCTAGATATTAAAAGAAAAACCAAAAACCAACTTAGAATTTAAACATCCATGTGAATTGACAGATTGGGTAACTGGATACCACTTTGGATATAACAGAATGTCTGGGGATTTTGAAGTCTGTAGGGAAGGAAATGGAGCTTCTGTTATTTAAGGTATGTGAAATAAGTGGTACTTCGAGATTTTGCTCCAACGTGAAGTACTAAAACAATAGCTTGAATTTGGAGTTTCCCTTCTGTCATGTCATCTGCAACCTGAAGACTTATATTAACGCTGCCTGAAGAGGCTTGCATGTTCTTGGCCTAGACTTTTGGAGTGGAGGGAGTTCCATGGAAGGAGACTAGATGAGAAAGCCCCTTGCTGCTAAATTCAGTCTTAGAAATATAAACATTTAATTGAGAGCACTCTGGTTCCTCAGACCTGTCATTTTAAAGATGCTCCTGTCCCTGCACTGTTTCTGGGGGGCTCTGGAGGAGGAGCCTCTCAAAGAACCATCCCAGTGGAAGCAGCCAAGCAATTCCACTTTGAAATGCCAGGCCTGGCCAGAATGTCTGTGTTCTGATGACATCTGCGTGTTGAGGCACTTTCCTTCATCCAGTCCAGTCCAATAATACCAGCTTTCAGTTGATGTACGTGGGGAGCTCAGGATGGAGCACCAGCTGGAGTCAGCAGCTGAGTACAAACAGGCATTTGTACTGTGCCATTAACGAGCACCTTTAACTTCCTTTTGGATGGGAGTTTTCAGAGGGTTTAAAGAAACAAAAGTAAGAAGACAGTAAAAGAGCTGTCAGGTTTTCCTGACTTGCCCAGCTCGAAGCATTGCTGTACCACACGTGTTGTTTACCATGCTGCCAGCACTGCCCTGTGCCCAGGGGGTACCTGCTCACATCACAGAGCCTGGCTCTGCTCGTCACTCCTGGCAGTCTCTGGGCAAGAAAGGCCAAGAGCTGGAACAGCACAAGGGTTGCAGGTCAAGACTTGCTCATTGGCAGAGTTCTGTGGGGAAGTTTGTGCAGTGCCTGTGTTATACTTTGCTCCAAAAAAGTGTTGTCAGTCCTTTATTTTCATGAACACGGAAGTCATCCCAAATGTAAAATATATATTGCCTGTGAATGTCTATATTATACTTGATGGATGTTTTATCATCAAGTGCCAGATACTGAAATTCTTCAATAGCCCCAGAGAGGGGATCATTTACAATGCATGGTGCCAGTTATTACAGCTGCTTTGCATGGCATTTCATGGGGGTTTCTTTTGATGATGGAGCTCAAAGAGCTCATGTAGTCTTTGCATGTCTAGGTGGAGCTGTGGAAGTTTGGATTAGAATTAGGTAGAGTTAAATATGTAAGCAGAATGTAGGTTTCTACTTTGCAGATAACTGATGTACCTGAAAGAAATTGTTTTCTCTTACTTCTTAAAAAAGAATGCTTTAAAAAGAGCTTCATGGAAAGGATATATCTAAAATTACCTTGTTTTGGGGGGGTGGTGGTAGAGATTTTCTGTAAAATGAATGATTTTCCAAGGCAAATACTAGACTCTTAAGTGACTGACCAGATACATGTCCATCAGCTATAATGATTTCTATAGCCTGATGTTGCACTCTAGCTTGAAAAAGTAGCTCTTCTTGCCAAAACTACAAAAGAAAAAAAAAAAAAGTAGTTTATGCAACAGAAAAATCTGATTGGTCCTTGCTGTTATTATGGTAATTATCCTGTGGCTTTCTGAAATAAGAATTGGGGGTTTGTGTGTTTACCAGTAAGAGACAATATTTACATCAGCACTGACTGACAGTGTCCTGTTCAGCTTCCCTGGAGAGTTCATTGTGGCATTTATTCACACCTGATTAGAACCTCTTGGGATTAATACATCATTTTATCAAACTAATGCAGCCTCAGTATAAAAATATGTAGATTCAATAGGATAACAACACCTGCCTGGATATTTTAATTAATCTGCCTAAACTGAACATGCTATTCCAAATTTATAATGATCAAGCTTTAAACTCCCTCTGGAATTCTTAGAATATTAATTGGCTGTTTTGCTAGTGAATGCTCTCCTTGTTTTTCTAATAGTTGCTTGAAACCCTGTTGACCCTGATGGCAGGTAATATAAGAGAAAAAGCTGTATTTTATACATGTATGGAGTGAATAATACACCATTTAAATATACATAATTTGCTAAGTATAACTAATAATTTAATGTAGCTTGGGTGAATTGAAGAAAGAGCTTGTGATATATTTCATCAATTGCTTGTTTATGTAAGGTTCTTTTCTGTATACTGGAACTGCAAGAAAGCCACAAAGAACATTGCTAACAGCTGGGTTACAGAAATACAGGATTTTCAGAACTTTTTATTGAAGACACACTTCAAGCACACACCCAGAGAGCTTTTTGGACTTAGGCTGTTGGACCTTTACATCCTACACAAAGTGCTCTTTGTATCAGGGATTCTCCTCACTGTCCACTCTGCTATTGCCCAGTTCTTTTTACTCATGTCCCTTGCTTTTTATTCAGATTATATCAATAGGTTAGATAACTGTGTAGATAATAGTCTTCTTCACAAATATGTTATTTTTATGCATGTTTTTCTTTTTCTCTCTGTTTCTGTTTCCCTTCAGCAATGTTTCAGTGCATGGCCTGTACTATAACTTTTAATTTTCAGATGAGAGCAATTGCTTTGTTAGTCTATGTTTTCCATTATTTTTCATTATTTCCAACATAGAGAGCAGCAAAAACACACAGACACATTATACCCTGTTTTCTGGACTGCTGCCTGTTGGTGCAGTGTATCATCTCCCATCAGCAAAGCATGTCTCTCTCAGTCCAGTTTGAAAGTTCAACTTCCTTCAAATGTTAGAAGAACAAAACCCTTGTCCCTTATTTGTACTTTATCATTTGGTGTTAGTGTATGAAGTTTGAATGCTATGAACTATAATTTTTCTAATTGCTCAGTCTGTGAAAAAAAATCTTTAACACTCTTCAGCCATAAATTCGGGCACCTTTTCTATAATTTAAGCACATTTAATTTAATTTGTGGTTTTGGAGTGCATATAAAACAGATTTGTAGTTAGGAAAAGTACGTCATGAAGCCCATTCCGTTAGCCTGTTTTTGCATATCAGATGCTAGTGAAATATCTATGGCAGAAGCCCCCCAGGTTACACCTGGACAGGGTTTTGATTTTGTTTAATGGGAAGCAGTAAGCAAATATGGAAGAAACAGTGACAGAAATAAGCAGGAAGGAGCAAAACTTTGGTTTCATTGTTATTGTAAGTTCATGTGAAAGCTTTTCAGTTCAACAGACTTGCTCTGAATTTGCAGTGATGTGCCTGAAAACTGAATTAATCCCTGGAAACCTGTCTGCTCTCTGATGCTTTAAGTTGTGGTCTAGAGATGCTTGTTTTTTTAGCTGAAACACAAGAAGCACAATTTAATTGCAATTTTATGCACAAAGAGCAATAATTTTCTTCCTGACTGACAGGTTCTAAATGGTTGTCACTTGTAAAGTACATAACTATCACTTTCAGGTAGTTTTGTTTGAGTTATGTGAGCGTTGCAGTTTCTTGTGAAAGTTACAGAAAAGATGTTGTTTGCCTTACAAGAGGGAGCAGCCTGTGGCTCTGTCATGGTGAGGGGAGGGACACAGGACAATGTCACACTGCTGAGTTCAGTTTATTCAGTGACCCAAGAGAGGGACAGGTGAAACCAAGGAGAACTTTTCACACCACAGACACACATGAAAGAATTTCTAATTAATTCTTCCTGCTGCCCTCAAATTGCAGCCAAAATACGCTGTCCCAGCACACTTTACTGAAGCCTCTGTTCCCCAAGACCAGTCAGATCCCTTGGTTAATAAACCTGTGAATAAGCTGTATTCCTGCAAACTCAAGTTTCTTCACTCTACTGTGAGCTGGTTATTTTAAAGACTGAAAGTTCATGTTGATATTGGGTGAAGAATTATAATTAAACTCCTCAATTCCTTTCTAGGGTCTCTAGCTGGAAAATAGAAAGGAATGCAGGAAACTTCTTGCTGCTTTCCACCTTCCAATTTTAACAGGGACAATTTTTTTTTTTCTGCTTTGAAGTCTTTGAAAGAAATGTGGAGAGACAAAGCACAAGCCACACAGTAATTACTGGGAACTAATAGAAGATGACTTGTAAGATTTTTGTCCCATTCTGTGGTTCTTTGCTCAGGTTGTATGAAAACAGTTGGGAAATGGCAGGGTAAATTAAGGTCCTGGAAGAGTGGATTAAAACCTGTGCAAGTAATTCTCCTGATGTGAACAATCACTTTGACTTTATTCAGTCAAATAATGAGCCTATTTTAAAATTCACTGAAAGAAATGGGAATCTTAGGGCTTCCAGCATTAGGCTAAAAATAACTGTCAGTGTGAAAAAGAAAGTTAAGAATAATTGCTTTTCTGTATTACTAACACAAGGCTTTTTGGAAGTAAAATTTTGTAGTGCATTTCTTGTGCTTCCTAGGTGCATTGTTGTGAAAGTTTTGGTTTTCTGAGATTAGATGTCAAGCAGGATGGGGTCTCATTTTTATTACTTATTTTATCACGTAAGTAATGCAGAGAGTAGGAGCTCAGTGTAGGTGTTGTAGATGTGGTTTTGAAAAGGTCATTACCAGGATGAGACAGACAAAACAAGGTGTTGTCTCCATTTCCTGCCTGGAGAACAGGGGCAAGGAAAAAGGAGTTGAAGCCAAATTTCAGCCACGATGCCAAAATGATATAAATTCTAATTTTCTGGAATCCTTCATATGTCAGGCCAGTAGAGAGGAGTTTCAAAAGCCCTGTTTTTTTCCTTGATTGTAAGGAAACTGCAAGTTGAAATACTATATTTTGGGTTTGCGTCGAGTAAATAACACATTCTGGCTTAGTTAAGTAGGGAAAACTTAAGTTATCCCTCAGCTTCAAAGGCTTGGTATTAACTGACCCAACTTGGATTACAGAAATTTCTACATATTTTTCCCATTGTCAGTGGTCTTCTGATGAAAGGGAAACAGTCAAGTCTTGCAGTGCCACATAGACTGGAACAGAATTTCCTCAAGATAAATGTAAGTGTTGGTTGCTGGGTTTGTGGTGTGCCATCAGAAGGACAGCAGGGTATTTACCTGACAGACACACACGTCACTATTCAGCAACACTCTGTTATGGAAGATGCCAAAGCTCCTTTGTATGGGAAGTTCTTGCCCTTCCGTGGTGTTTGTTTTGGGAAGAGTTCTTTGCTTTCACCCAAGGCTGAGATCAATCTGCTTCTGTGTATTGTGAAGAGATGCTTGTGCTCGGGCAAGACACAATTGCTGATTTAGGTTTGTGTAAGTGTGAGCAGGAAGGGTGAACAGAACTTCCTCTTTCCCCGAGGCGTTCCAGGCTGACCTCAGGTACAGCAGCAATACAGCTGGGACACGCTGACTCAGCAGGATTTACAGCCTCTGCCCTCCACTCGCTTGTCCTGTGACCCTCTTTGCTCCAAACAAGCCAGCAAAGGCCCCTCACCAGGGATCAGGAGTAGCCTCTGAGCTGTAGGCCTGCTGAGCTGCTGCTTCCCTGAGCTCTGAAACCCAGAAAGACAAGAACACGCTCCATGAAAGGCGTTATTCACTCAGCCACTCTGGTCACAGAACAAAAGAAACCTGCTCTTTGTCTAATAAAGACTGAAGGGAAGAAAGAGACAATGCCACTGCCAGAATCCTCTCACTAATTGCCCAGAAAGTAAGAGAAAACCCCAGACAGTCACTCTTAAGGGGGGAAAAAAAAATCTCAGGAAGGTAATGAGGAGATGGAAAAATATCTTCTAACCGTGCTCACTGAAGGAATGTGGCCCTCTGACATCTCCCAGTGTCTCTTGCTTTACAAGGGAGAGTTGAGGGACAGCTTCATAGAAAGAAAACTGTTCTGTAATTGTATTTATTGAAAAAGTAAATACATTCCTGCACAGCAGAGGATGTTAGACAGGACAACATTCATCATGCTATGATACTTTGTCTTTTCTACTGTAATATTAGTTCCCTCCTTATATTTGAAGGGGAAAATTCAGCCAATATTAGAATATATTCCAACTTCCACCATTCTTGCAGTGGCACCTGCTGAATACTTTGGAAGAGGCTTTCTGAATAAATGAGAACTCCTAAACGAGTTATATCAACATTTTGCTTTGGGGAAATGAATGTAATAAGAGCAATAAAATAACCTCAGATACACTTTGGGAGGCTTGTATCAGCAGTATTCAGTTTTGATACAGCAGTGGAAAACAGTCTGGTTTCCAACACCCCCCCTGTTCCCAGTCTGCAGTGGTGACAGCTGCAGCCAGCTGAAATCTTTGCTGCTTCTGGCCTGCTCCAGCTGTAGTTCCACTCCAGCCACTTTATGTAGGCTTCTAGATTTGTGTAAAGAAAAGTAAGAAAGAAAAACAGACAAGAATTTCATCAATCTCAGTCCCAAGATTCCACTTGAAGATAATGGGGGTCAGACAGAATATCAGGCGAGGACTGGACGGGGCAGCTTTTACGCAGCTGGCACGAGCAAAGAGCTCTCCAGGCTTGCATCACGAAGGATTAACTAATCAAGGAGTCAATATTTGTTTATTTAGAATATCAAACACTTCTAAGGTTTGATAAAAATTCTGGCTTATGTTCCATCCCTTTGATCTCCTCCTCTGGGGAACCATCTTCCACACTGAACATTTTAACTGAGCACACATCGTCTTTTACTTTAACACCAATAATCTTCTCTTCAAAACTACAGACTGATTGCTCAGCAGTTGCAGGACAGATTGCCACACTAATGCAGAGAAAACATTCTTTGTTACAGAAGAGGATGTAACAATCTAAGGTTAGTCCAAGAAGGGCAAGCAGCACTTTGGGACATCCCTAAAATACAGTTCATACAGAAATGGGAAGAACAGTGGGAAATGGATTTAAAACAGTGGGAAATGGATCTGTGGCCAGGAAACATTGTTTTTCATTTCTTGCCTTTATTTAATATCAGTGCAGTATAGGGGGGTGAATTTTGTTTATTCTAAAATCCCTGCTTCTGCCATAGTGGTTATTTAGTATCTGAGCCTTATTGCCTGATGAAGGCAAAGTGAATAAGCTGATTGCCGTTGTTTCTCTTGAAACCTTTTTAAACAGTTTTTCAATGAGAAATATGAAGCTTGCTATGTGCAGTTTAAAACTGATTTTGGTGATAGCAGCAATGGGCCACAGTGCACATGAGCAAGGGCATTACACATGGACAAGCACATATGTGGTGGTGATAAACTGTGTAACATGTGATGAGCTAATTGATTGTGCACCTTTGACTTCTTCACCTGCCCTCTGCCTGTGAATCCATCTCTCCCAGGGCTTCTCTGACACTTCAGACCTTGGAGCAGGCTCACACAGCTGCCATTGCAAGAAAACAAATGTAAGCTTCCTTTAGAGTGCTCCTTTCCTCTTGCACTGGAGGAACCATTTCATCTCCCCTTACACCCACCCAGCACAGGGAGAGGGGGAATCAGCCCAGGGACAGCTTGCTGAAATGTGAAGATGTCCTGTCTCTAAATGTGGAAAACATGTGAGCCCACAAGGTTACAAACCAAAGTCTCACCAGGAGGAAACAATTCCCAGTTTCCTAACGTAACCAGGACCATCCTTCTAATGAGACATCACTATCAGATGTATGATTTTCATCATAATGTACTTATGGATGAAAATATTTTTTGAAAGGACGAAAAGGCCTAGTGGAATAGTCAGCATTCTACAGACAGGAATATTCAAACTGTAATGTCAGCCAGTGTATTTTGAAAGTGCTTCCAATTAATGTCTTGAAGGTTTTGTGTAACACACCCCAGTGTTGTGAGTTCCATAGCCATTATGTGTAGGGTTCTGTTTGCAGCTGGATGTAATGGATTTCGGATTTTGTAGTGGGACAGCTCTATTGCACTTGGGTTTGTGTTTGTATCACAGAAAAAAATCTACACATGCTTCTCCAAAGGAAAAATGTAGTTTGTGTTAGTAAATGAGTGTAGATTACCAGAATAACCATTATGGTTATTATGAGATCACAGCAATTCCTGTGCCTGTATAGCAGTAAGTAGACATTTGCCAGTGATTTTGCTTGAAATGTAAGAGCAGATTAAGATAAAGAACAAACCTTTCACTGCATTTGCAACCTAATTTTGGTGTAACTCACTGCATTTACTGCTTTCTCGTATTGCATCTCTGACTCCCATTTCCAAAGGTAACGGGAACAGAGTAGCTGTTTATGACATTTTCAAACCTTTCTTTCACCACCAACCCCTGTTTTAGTGGGGACATTCTCTCTTCATTATTATGTTTTTAAAAGCTGTATGAAGTGGTTTTGAGGAGTGTCTGAAAATGCCTGCATCTTCTGTCCAGCTGAAATTTGTTCCATTTTAAATCATTATGTGCCAAGGAACTTCTTGGCTAGAGAGAGAGAGAGAAAAATCCCAGTTTTTAATAAATGATGAGGACCATACAGTTTACATGGCAGTACATGTATTTATACAGATAAAACTGTATAAAAGCTTTTTGCAATGTACTTGGCACCAGCCTAATAAAAAAAGAATTCTTCTTAACTCTAACTGTAAACATTCTTCCAAGATTAAATTTTGTCTTACTGGGCAATAATCTTTTTGGAAAATGTGATGACTTGTAAGAACAACAAGTCGATGTTCTTTTCATTCTCATGTTGGTGCCTTTATCTCCAGAAACAGATACTGTCTAAAAATGGGCCAATTTAAAACCACCAATACTTATTTTTTGCCTTGCCTAACTTTTTGTGATTCTAATTTCTAAATATGAGTTCACCTTAACATAATGTTTCGTATGTAGCACATGCACAGCATACACTACAGCAGATGTCTGCAGAGCAAGACTTTCTGACTCTGTCTGTGGAAATTCCGTATGTTTTTTTTTTTTAAAAAAAGAGAATCGAATTTTGTAGTTTTTCTTCCAGTAGCAAGAATTCTTTGTTGCACTCCATGGCCAGTCCCACATAAATATGGAAAAAATTGCAATTGCAGCTGGACTGAGCTTGCAGATGAATAGCTTAGCCAGCTGCAAAGTCATGACCTCATCTGGTTTCCAGGGTCTCCTGTATGACTCTGACTCTTGTCTGCAGAATGTTTTTTAATCCTTTAAACCATAAAATATTTTAAAAAACACCCCAAACACCAATATATCAGCACTGGATGAATACCTTGTTTGTTATGTAAATAGTTGTTATCCAATATGTCTTAAATAGAAAGTAAATTCCTCTTGACATAAATAGGATTCTTTCAGACCTGATGTAAAAAGAATTTTTGAGGAGTAACAATATTAAGCATGCCGTGTGCAGATAGGATTGCAGTGCAGTAATTCCAGTGTGTCCTAAAGTTGGTCTGGTAAATAATTAAAAGAAAAGATACAGTAAGAATAAGTTAAAAAATCAGGAAGTTAAGATCTCTGGTTCCATGAACCCGACTGTGCAGTGACCTTCACAATTCTAACTGGAATCCAAGTGCCTTCCTGCTTTGTTTTATCCACAAGCAATGGCTTTTGGAGCAATAACGTAGAAGCACTTGTATACTTCCTAATTAAAGAAATGAGGGAAACATATAATTACTTGATTCTATGCAAGAAACTCATAGTTGAGGCCACCAGGAAATGCTTAGGTCATGACTCTGTTTATTATACTCTCATTTAAATAAGATGCAGTGAAGGAGCTTATGGGCTGCAGGATAGGACTACTAGTCTAGTGTTGCATGCCAGGGAAGTATGTACATTGTAAGAAAAGCAGGAAAAGATGTCTCAAGATTTAATTTTATGGGTTTAAAAGTCATGGCTTTTGTGTTATTTCAAATGGATCAGTATTAGTGCTCAGTCTGAGAGAAAAGGAAGATGATGTACCATCTGCAACGTAGTGGAAAAAAATGGCCTTCCTCAGCTTACCATTATGCAGGATTGATTATCAGCAAAACCTGGGCACCACTGGAGTCCAGAGCATTGACATCCAGAGGGGGGGTTGAGCTTTTCAGCAGTGTTTTGGGTTGTTCAGACACAGTTCCTGCACTCCAGCCTGTTACCTCAGAGGGAGGGAGCCCCATATGGTGTCCCAAAGGATGTGTAACTTCAGAATCTAAAGAATCATTTAGGAGCTTTTACTATAGTAGAAATTAATCTATGATACCTGTACACAGAGTTCTGAATAAGTACTGCTGTAAACTTTAGCAATAAATTTAGCATCATTTGGGTACCATGAAACACGAGAAGATTACTTTAGAAGAGCTGGAAAATGAGAATGTTTGGAATTGTAAAATCAAAAGAAGGTCAGTTCTTTCAATTTCTTAAGCTTTGAGTTAGGCTTACAACTCCCATTATTATTAGCAGATCTGTGAAGCTGAATCCAGCCTCATTTACTGTGCACAGTATTGGGGAAATGCTTTGATAACCTTGCTTCTTTAGTCTCTGTTTTTTGTATTTTAATCCTATAGAAAGAGAAAGAAATCAAGATGAGATAGTAAGATTTTTAACAGTGTTGATGTTGCAGGTCCATTTGTTGTCCCAAGCAATTTGAAATACTGCTGTCAAAAAGCAAATTATGTTTACTAAAGATTAGTGCAAAGTTGTGTATCCTTCTGCTAAAGCATTACATACAACAAAACTGAGTGGTGCAAGGAGCAGTGAATGGACCCTGAACTGCGTGTGGGGTTAATGGCAGTTCTTGTCTCAAATGCACTTTGCAGTATAAGACAGCAGTGATGGTACATTAATTTTGGAGAGTAAGAGAAAGGTTCTGGAACAGTGGGAAATGTTTAATTGCACATGTGTGAAAAGCAAATTTCACCATGAGGTCACAGACCCTGAAGAAGTAATCGACAGTTTGAGCTGTCACTTCACAAAATCCTTGTCAAAGGATTCCAGCCATACCTGCTTACAGGCAGCAAACAGAAGTTAACTCTGGTTAAAGCGAGGAAACACACACAAAAAGGCCCAGGTTTTATTATTGAGAGCAAAAGCAATTTAGGGTGGTTTTTTTCCTTTCTTCTGAGAATCATCTCTCTAAAAGGAAACAATCTTCAGTGTAAGGATACAGATAAAACTTCAGCAGAAAGAACTTGAAAACTGACCAAGGCACATCTATCCAAGGACTGTACACTGCATGATACAATCAAACTAAAATATTAATTTGTAAAGGTAACAGCCTATTCTTTGTGAGAGCATCAGACTTCCAAATAGGCCTCACCTGAGCCTCAAAAACTGCTGGTACTGCTTTTCTGTACAGGCTGACTTTGTATGCAACCTAAGGGGATGAATTGCTGGCTTTGAAAGCTTGCATAGCAAGAAAGTGGCATGCAGAGATACTACAAAACAGTTGGATAAAATTCTCTTACCTTTCAGGGTCTTTCCACTTCTTGGGAGGCTTGGAGGCACCGATAAACACTCAGTGTGAGAGGGGTGGATCTCTGGGAAGATAAAACTGCTGAAAGACAACTGAGCCCCTGCCTGTGCTGCCACGGCTTCACTGCAGCAGCTGAAGTTTGGGACTGCATTATTGACAGAAGTAAGCAACTTTAAAAGCTGATGCTGGCATTCAGTGGGGAAGCAGGTGGATGATGAAGAAGCAGTAATTTTTAGTGTCAAATTATAAAAAATCAGTAATGCTCTCAGATGACATGCTGAATTCCGTCACTTTGAAGAGCCTACATTTAAAATTTTTTAAAGCATGTTTTTCATACTGGAAGTGTCCAGCTCTCACTTTAGAAGCTTCTATATCATTGATGGATATTTAATTAAGGCTTAGGATGCCATAACAGCAAGAAGTAGGAAACAGTCTAAAGCCTCTTTCCAAAATGTAGGAGTTGGGGGAACTGCAGAATTAAGGGAAGTATTTACTTTGATTTTTAATCTCCACATGATGCAAAACCTATTTCTGAGGTTGAAATCTCATCCTTGTGATAAATATGTGTAGGAATTTCCACGTTGAAGCTACAGATTATTAAGAAATCAGTTGAATTCTTTTAGAATGCAGGATGTTACTTTTGCTGTCATAGTGTCATGTGCCAGATAAGTACAAACTCTTAAATTAGCACAGTGATGCACTCACTGTATAGATGACAAATGCAAATAATGACTAGGTGGTTGGTATTTTAGTGAAAACCTCTGAATTCAGGAAACCACTGAGGAATTGTGGTAAACATTGCTTTTCACTCTGATATGTAAAAGAAAATTGGAAATCAGGGTCTAAAAAACCCCACAGTCTCTCACCCATGTTTGAAGACTGTTGGCATTTAAGAGTCCTCTGGAATAAGCATTCTATCCTATGAGAATTATATCTTATCTACACTACTCCATTTTCTTCTGGTTTTTTTAAGCCTCAGTCTTATTGAGAGTGAGTACCCTGGATTTGAGCTGACTCTGTGTGGTGTTGAAGGCATGGTACCTCCCAATTCCCAGCCACTCTTGGAGAAAGGTACATTTTATAGTCACATCTCAGTCTGGTATATGACAACAGGAAAACTGAAAATATTCTTCTGTTGTGCATCAGAAAGGGGAGCAGACACAGCAGGCTCTTGCTAAAAGGCCACCAGTAACACAGATTCACTGAGACTCAGAGTATGTCTGGCCACCTAATTAGCCTCCTTTCACTACCCAAATTTGAAGCAAAAAGTAAAATTAACAAACGATTTAGGGCAGGTAAGCCCTATTAGTCTCTTGGTATAGGTCAGGTACAGCTGAGAAATGCACTCTAATTGCTGTCAGTCGAGTTGGGGAACTTTGTGATAAACCAGCTCTTTTTTTAGCTTTCATGCTTTAATGCCAGCTATTGTGGCACCAGCTGCCATCACTGGCCCTTGTGTAGTCAGACACTTCTGCTGCTGGCTGAAGTGAAGATTTTAAAAGCAGCACAGTGGCAGTGGGCAGGTGTGCTGGTACCATCCTGTGGCCAGAGCACACTGCATGGCTGCAAAGTGAAGCTGTCCAGCCCCTGCTGCTGCTGTTGCAGGCTGCTGTGCCCTGGTTCAGAGAGGAGGAGGAGTTGCTGATCCAGGGTGCAAACACTACAGAGTTGCTCCACACCGGGTAGACATGGAAGTGCTGCTTTTTCACTCTGTGTTGCTGCTGGAAAGATAAAGGAGCAGATACAAGTGGCAGTGGAACTGATGGGAGAGGGGGGCTGAGGGATGCAAGAGCTGCCCAGCAGGGCGAGGAACAGCCCTAAGAGCTTCACCTGTCGGGCTTTATGTCAGGAATTATGTCATTAAGAGGTGTGCTAAGAGGGTTAAGCAGGCACGAGTGGTGATAGATTTGATCTGATAAGGGAGACCAGCAGAAGCAACAGAAATGAGGGAATTGGTGTGGGCTGAGAGACTTGTGGACAGCACGGCTTGTTAAGGGGTACAGCTGTTTACTGTTGGCTTTTACAGTATGGTTACCTGCTGTTGTGGTTTTCCTTTAAGTGGCAAACAAAGGTGGAAATTAGATAATTAGATTTAAAGTCCAGGGTTTTTTTGAAAGGAACCTGGATGTGACGTAGCCAAAGGTGCTGTCAGGCTCTCCTACTGCGTCCACAAGCAGGTACAGCAGTTTATTTTTATATATGCGTACATTTATGGAATAGAAGGGATAAAGACTGACAAAAGAGTGCATGAATATATATGTGAAACTAATTCTGTGATTTGGATACAAGTCAGCAAATTGGTGAATATTTCTGGTATGGTTTGCTTTTCTGGTGCCTGTCATGTGCCTGTAGGGTGACTGTTCTGGAGGGCTGACTTTGTAACCTGCTGGGAATTTGCTGTCTGTAGGAAACCACTGCTATTTTGTATTTAGTTCAGGTGCAGCTTGTCCTTGCTGAAGACAGGTTCTTATTCCTTTTGCTGTTTGGTCTTGGTGTGTCCCCTCAGTCTTAAATATGGAAATACATGTTTTGCTTTGAAAAGGGCAGGCTTAATACTTTGCTGCTTTAGTAGCCATGTCATCATTTTATTGCCAACAAAATGACTTTCATATTTCTGCAGAAGGCAAGATGCTAAATGTGAACACAGAGCTATTTTATCTTTTTCATGCATGTGTCTTATTGAGAAAACTTCTGTTCTTTTGGTGCTATTTTGACTACTCTATGTGTAAAAATACCTTACAGCAAATAAGCTGATTGTGCGATAGTTTGTCTTAGCAAGCAGAACAAAAATCTACCCGTTTTGTTGGGGGAATTTTGTGGTTGTTTAGAACCATTTAAAAGTGTCTCATGCTTTTTATCTTATGAGTTAATGTATTTTTAGTAACTTACATTATCAGGTTTGGACAGTAGCTAGTTACTGGTCAGCTGCATATAAACATTGAGATTGCTGCTCAACAACTTCTGTCACCTTGAAACATGATAAGCAAGTAAAGTTCTGGAATCAAGGTGCCTGAATAAGGCACTGGACAGACATTTTACTCCTGTTCTAGCATCATACGAGTCACACTCGTCTCAGTAAATATTTCAAAGTGAAGTTTAAACTTCTTAAAAGGAAGATAAGTTGAGCATGTGCTTTGAGGGGTACTGAAGTCTTGCTTTGTTTAAGACTTATCCCAGTTCTAAAGAAGAACACATTTCACGTGATAAGAGGAGAATGGTAAAGTACAAAAGCCTTTCTTCCAATGGTATTTTGGCCCTTATTACCTGTAGCATCATATCAACTACTTTTTTTTAAAGTATGTTAGATACAAATTATGAGGTTTTTATTTACTTGCAGTTCTATTCCTCCCAAGTGAGTGTAACACTCCGCAGGAATAGGTTTATTGTCAGGTTCTAATTTAATCACATAATAAATTAATTTATCCCAGAGTTGTCAAAATGAAACTAATTTAGAAAGATGTTTTTGCCTTGAATATTCTATTAAACCTGTCTCCTGGCTTTATTGCTCAAAAATATACTAGAAAATGTCACCCATCCTGGCAAACAGAGAACTCAAAAAGGCAGAGGGTGCCCAGAGGTGCTGGGAGGGGTCTGGGTTGTGCCAGTTGTGCTGGAGCAGCCAGAGCTGGGGTGGGGGCACCGAGCTGCTCTGGGGGCTGCTCAGCACTCCCACCCCTCACATAAACAGCAGAGTGCCAGCACAAGATAACAGTTTGTTATTACTGCAGCTCTGCTGGAAGGCTTCTCTTTCCTTCCTCCTTAACAGTCTAAAATGTTTCAGGACCTAGTTTAAAACTTATTTAAGTTTTGCAGCGGAGGATACCACCTGTGTCTCCCTGCTTCTTCTGGCAGAGCCTTTCTCACTCAGCTGTTCAAAAGGTTCAAAAATACCTGGGTTTTTTCCCCTTGTTGCTTGTCAATCAGAGGAAAAAAGGATTAGTAAACAGTAACTTCTGCTGTCAGAACTGGAATTTGAATCTCACATTGGTTGCTAAAGTAAGTTTCAAATCTGTATTTAGGGTAGTAGCAAGTTTCTTGGTAATTAAACCTGCAGTAATACAAGAAAATACTTCAAACAACTGTTATAAACTGCTCTAACTGCAGTAAATGCCTTCATTATCTGATGCAGAAAGTCAGTCTGCATTACAGTAATAACTGATTTCTTGCTCCAGCTGGACTCTGTTTGCTGTGTGAGAAGGTAGTTTGCAGCAGTTGGAGCAGTGAGAAGCTTTGGGAATCTCTTCTTCCTTGTGAAAGGATGTGACTGTGCTTACCTAAGAGTGTACCTGCCATGCCCTGTTTGCCTTTGGACCAGAACCACTCTGCTCTTCCAGAGGGGCTGGGAGAGAAGGAGCCTCACAAATCCATTTGTAATCCAGATGTGTGCTTAGTGCAGGTTACAGGGGCTGAACACTTGGCCACAACATGACCCAGTTTGTATTTGTTTCAGAAAGCATGGTTGTTTACTCTCAGCAACCTTGGCTCCATATGAGGTGTTCCAGGCTTGGAGAGCATCTCTGTAAATGTGACCTCACTCATTTGTCTGATTGCAGACCAGTGGAGACAACAGGGTAATGCTGTTGATCACTTGAACCTCTGTTTAAGGCCTGCATTTAAGTTAAATAGTCTTTCCTCAATAAGACAATTCTTGTGTCTGGTACTGAGTGAATGTATGAGCAGGTAGAGAAGCTGTACAATGGTTTCACTGGTGTAGGCATGGACATAATGTTAATTTTGTTTTCTTTCAAGTTCCTGTGACTGTAATTTGTGAGGCTATAAACATTTGTTCTAAATTAGATCAGTAGTGTGTAGTCAACAGTTCACTGACTCAAAATTCAGCCTGGACTGAGCATGGGGTATAATATCAATTTGCACAGAGAGGTTTTAAATGTATGCTTGATCTTACTGACCTTTGTGTTGGCAACTCTAAAATCTTTTCCTACCTTCAGTACACAGACACAAAAGAATAGAACACATACTGTTAACCAAAACAGATGGACAAGAATTGAACAGACGTATTCTGATATGTTTTATCCCTTCAAACAAGCTTTGAATTGACTTGCCAAACAATTCTTGGGGGTGTGTTCAGAAAACTGAAATTAGGTTTCCATCTACTTCCAGGAGTGTATTTTTCTCTCCCTCTTCTTTATTGGAAAGCTCCTGCACTAACCTGAAGACACGTCAGGAGCTGCCATTCTATAATTGCTGTAAGGGAAAACTGTTGGAATACCAGTGTTTATGTTAAGCACTAGAGTGCATATGTGAAATAGTTAAAATTCACTGTAGATACAGCAAGTTACGTATTTTGTAATTCTTGCACAGAGATATGGTTTGGATACACATATGGTAGTGGAGACAGAGCCGCCTGTTCAGTGGATTTTTATCATCCATCTCCTTTCTTTATTCCTCTAAATGGAGCAAATGCTCCCTTACCTGGCAGGTAACAGTCAGGAGGTTCACCACTTTTATCAAGTTAGAGAACAAGATGCTTTCAGTGAATTTTACAGTATGTGCACATAACCTGCTTTTCTGTTAATTTGGGACAGGAAAGGTAATCAGAATTCAAATTTGCCAAAACTCACTGTTGGGACTTGCACTTAAAAGCCCTGAAACTTCCATGCACCTCTGCAGTTCTGCCTTTAAAATGGTTGGCAAGTTTAATCACCAAGTGGAATTGATTTTGCAGCTCAGGTGGGACCAGCGCGTGGCTGCAGCTTCTTGTCAGCTCTCCCTGCGAGAGGAGCCTCTGGAGCTCTGAGTTTCGGTGGAAAATACCCAAGTGGGGCTGAAGTAGAAGTCTCCAAGTTGTTGTGTCCTAAGTGCACATAATTCAGATAGTTCAGCTGTAAATAAACTGATGCAGTTAGCTCAGTTCCTCAGTCTGTGCAGAATGTGGCACTAACAAAATGATCAGATATGTTGATCTGTTTATAGCACCAAAGTAGATTTCCCGTAACATCTTGTTCTGTGCTTGTTTACTGTACTTCCCATTTTCTAAAGAGGATGGACCTCACTGGAAATGGTACAACCTTTCAGGAAAATATATCTTACTTGAGATATGACAAACTTTTTCGGCTTTAGACTATTTGAGGTCGTTACTAATTGTTCCTTTGGTAGTTTACTGAAACAGCTGGAAGCATAAACATCAGCATTTTCCAGTAACTTTTAGTAGCTGGCTTGTCTAACACTCTTTTTCATCCTTTCCCCCCAAATGAACAAAGAGAATACTATTTGGACAAGCCCTGATAAATCAATAACTTAGTGCAGTTAGTTACACTTATTTAGTGCAGTTAATATTAAGAGCTTGTAGGAGTTTCTTTGTATTTACTTCTTTATTCCCCCATCAGCCATTAAAGAACATTCTCATTTTCCACATGAAAGCTTCAGGAGCAATTTCGCAGCACAGACCCAACAAACTGAACACCACAAGATTAACTGACTGTACTACCTTGCATTGCTAGTTTGGCTCTGCCTGTAGCATCTAAATTTGCACTACCCTTCTGAACAAACATAAACAATTTAACTACATCCCAAATGCTTCATAGAGAAAATCTGTTCCATTTCTTGCATTTCTAGATTGCACATTCAAAGTAATTTCTCGTAAATTAAATGTCGTTTGGTTGTATTAGAATAATCAGAACAACTTCAGATTTTAATAAAGTTATTTTAGACTGAAACTATTGGGATGGGTTAAAAAACCCCAAACCCAAATATGAATTCTCAAGGCACAGAGAATGGAGGTAGTAGCATTATAAGCACATAATAATATCCAAGCATGCTATATTTTTCAGCCCTGCTAAAATACAAACTGGCCTGGAAATTCTGAAACTGGTAAATTAAATAGGAAACAAAATCTTGAATGTGGTTTCATGTCAAACCATGATTGTCTCTTTAAGTCCCCACAAGAAGGCATTCCGTTCAGAAAACCCACTTCTTTTTAATGTAATCAAATACCATAATGTAAACAGTGCCTGAAATGTTATTCATTGTATGGCAACTTTCATCAGATGGTAGAGATAAGTAGAATATATCATTTTCTTCCAGAGAATCTTTTTCAATTTAGTACAAGATCAAAGCTAGAGCAGCTACTCAGCCTTCCTAACTTCATTTTGTGAAATAACAGCTTGACTCATAATTACCTTCTCAAAGCACTTGTCCTCGTGTTGCCATTTCTTAGGCCTGCTCTTGAGGTGGAACAAATGGGTTTAAATACAAGAGTATTGCACTCATTATTTAAAATCCCACTTTGCTATTTGAGTAGGACTGGAGAGTTATATTTTCTAATGGCCATTTTGTTTGTTTCCAGATTTTCCATGAATTTACCAGCCTCTTCCTTGAACTGCATGTTTTTCTAGCCTTCATACCAAGGCTTCTTTTTTTGAGTTAGCTGTTGTGATTTCTGACATTGCATTAGTGTTTTTGCTTGTGCTGTGCTGCTCTGGCATTGGCAGGGTTTGGTTCAGAAGAACATTGTGAAGCCTTCACTAGGGGGGTGTGATACTCAGCCAGGGGGAATGGTAAAATGGATTGAAAGACCAATTCTTAATAAAGCACATTGCCAGCAACTTAGTGGTTATCCTTGTGCCTAATGACATCCTGGGAAGGATATGGCAGTAATCAAAGGATCAAGGAGTAATCATCCTACAGCACTGTTTTAACTGACTAAACAGCTTGCTGTAGCTAAACTTATTAGAAACCTGATAAACATGTAGGTAACTAATTTTAGGTACTTAATTATGAAATGTAAACGTTAGAATTTGTCTCATAGTTACCTTTTAAACTGAAGGGATTTCCCTCATCCACATGGGACTGAGTGGAAGGAAAAAAACCGCTTTATAATCCACTATCTGTATTTGTGTATAATTTTATCTGATTTAATCTCATACTAAGCACTGATACTGCTTATGCTGAAACCCAGTTGCTTAAAAACACTTTCTTCAAAAGCTATAGCAGATACCTATCAAAGTTTTCCACTTTCCCTGGGCACTCTTGGCTGTTTTTGCAGTCCACTCATATCTGGGATGCTTCTGGTTGTGCCCTCTTTTTCACCATAGCTGGCTATAGGTTAAGAAGGAAGTGGTTGGGTTTTTTATTTTATTTCAGGTGTGATTTCTTCTCTTATCTAACAAAACTGTCTGGGTAGGTGCAGAAACCATAATAATGAATGCCTGTGAGTTATCATTTTGATTCTGGTAAATGTGATTACCTGGGACAGCATTGAGTTCCTCTGTCATTGTCCATGGTGCTCAGTGTCTCCAGATGTCTCTCAGTAGCTATCCACAGGAATTCCAGCTTCTGGTTTGGTTTTACAAAACAAGTGCAAATCTTCTTCAAGGGAAGCTCTGAAAGAACACAGTTGTTTGACTCACACTTTTCCCCTTACATCCTGAGCTTTCTGCTTGTGTTGGCTCAGTTGCATCTCGGAGCTTTACCCTGCTCTCTGGATTGCTCTTCTGGCATCTGCAGAGAGCAGTGACTTCATGGCTTTTGAGTCATGGCCTGTCTGTCTTTTTACCAAGGACAGTATCAGCTAAAATTGGTCTTCTGGCCATTTGGTTTTTTCATCTGCTTGGCAAAATAGCCAATACAACAAATTCAGGTTCCTGTGACTCATCAGAAACATGTGTTTGTTTGTTTTAATGCTGATACTGGTTGTTAAATAATCTTGCTTGAATTTTGTATGTGACTGCTTTACTCAGGAGTCTTTATTAAAGTCTAATACTAATACATCTATTTATATATTTGCCTAGACAGATATTTAGAATATCTACATTTAGATCATGGAACATCATGCCCAATACTACAAAATGCAATGTGCTGAGTCCCTTTGCAGTGGTGTTTCTAAGGACCAGGTCAATGGAGAATACGCTGTCAGGAGTGGATGTGCTGTTTGTTTTCTATAGGAATTATGATTTGGGATTCAGAAGTGCTCAGAGGACTTCATTATCACCTCTGTGTATATCTGCTGGATTTTGTAGTTTGATAATTATTGTATAATGCTAATTCTTTAAAGGCCTAAAATGATGCCTAATGAAGGGTTACAAAGCTTGATTCTGTGGGAATTATAATGGAAAAACCATAAGCTA
>NW_020955992.1:36801-38367 GCF_003031625.1 Empidonax traillii | reverse complement strand
TTATTGGTGGGTATAAGGGTATTGTTTGGTTGTTTTACTTGGTTTCTTTTCCCTTCCTTTTTCCCTCGTGTTACGTTAATACACACATACTTAATAAAGGGCTGTTATTTTTTCTTTTTCCCTTTTCCATAATTTGCTTTCCTTCAATCGGAGTCTCTTAATTTCGAATCTATAATTGCTAGAAAAAAAAGGTTTGGGTCTTTTTCTCCTAATCCATCCTCAGCAAAAGACCCTTGTCTCAATTAAACTGAGACACTAATGAAGGGTTACAAAGCTTGATTCTGTGGGAATTATAATGGAAAAACCATAAACTAGATACTATTGCTATGTAGCATTGTGCATAATTCTATGTCATAGTGAAAATGTGGAATGTCAGGAGAGGGGGAAGAGGGAGGGAATGCCATGAACAGCTGAATCAGAACCATAACTTCTGTTTTGAGAAACCATGGACTCTCTTTATGAGGAAACCCCTGGAAGTTTTTGGAGGCTTACATACTGCAAGTTGCATCCTGAATGGAAATACCTGCCCTACCTACTGGGGGTCTCTGTCCTGTGCCAGGGAAAGGCTTCCTGTGCCCCCAGTTCAGGCACAGGGCTGAGGAACTCATCTGCTCCAGCCTGTGCAGACCATGCCAATACAGCAGTGTCTGAGCTGGGCTGAGGCAGCACTGAGCAGGGAAGCAGTTCTGCTTTCCAGGGACATGCAGCAACATGTGAGTGTTCAGTTCTGATGCCAAGAATGTAAATATTTTCAGATGATGGTATACAATATTAGCTCATTCCCTGGATTCTTTCCCCAGGCATTTTGCACAAGGAATGCATAGTTTTCAAGCACTCATACTGAGATGAACCCCATTTTCCATGTTTCAAGTACTGGCACTGAAGTGAGACACAGCAAAATATATTGTACTGAGAGGTGTCATGTGTTGAGGATTAGACCATTGACATGTAAGTGAGACATACCCAATTCCTTTATATTTTTTTTATCCTAAAACATTATCCCCACATGTTCCTTCTTCCTGACAAATGAAGTGTTCAAGTTCTGAAGCATTGTCATACACCTCTGCAAGAGTTTTATGATTTTCAAAGATGGATTGTAAAACACTGAACCGTGGGTGTAGTGCCTGATTCTCTGGGAGATGAGAAAGTATTGTTGCTGTACTTCCACACTGTAGGAGCAGAGTAAAAAACGCACTGTAAATTAAGGCAGTGAAGGCAACTAAGCTACAAAGCTGCACAAGAATATATAATCAGTTTAATAAATAATTGTATTGCCTGATATTTTGCATTATGCTAATGCAAAATAATCACATCACTTGGAGTCGTGGCCCCTTAAAATAATTTTAGTGTCTTGACTTCTGCAGCTGTGTGTCCCACTGAGGTATGGAACTGAGTACCAAAGGAGTTATACAAAACTAGGCAGGAAAATGGGCCTCAGTGTGAGCAGAGGGGCAGAGCTAGCACGTGCTTATTCGATATGTAAGTCCCAGCAAGAGCTGGAATGTGCAGTGGATGAGGCTTGGAGGGCAAAGGTGTACTGGATGGGAGGGAGGGCCCCTCAGCAGT
>NW_020955992.1:31057-34982 GCF_003031625.1 Empidonax traillii | reverse complement strand
GCATATGTGTAGAAGTTAGGGGATGAAATAGGTATTACTTTAAATTGTATGCACTCTGGTTAATCACTAAAAATAAAATGAGAAAGAAAGGATGGCATTCCATATGGAGAAAATGAAAACTCTTAGACCTAGAACGCTGTGTAATGAATCCAACTGAGTTACAAAGGACTGCAGTAAGACTGTGCTATGGATGACCACAACAGCAGGGCTGGGGAAACACAGCACATCCTGTGATAAGGAAGCCGTGTATGGATAATAACACTGGGATGAAGGCTCCAAACACCTGCACATTAATAATTTGCAAATCTTTGAAGCTGTTGCAAATGGCTGCTTGCTGCATCCTATCAGGAACAGCTTAAGCACAAATGTGGCTGTAGCAAAGCCAATGCAAATACCAACCCCAGTAAATAAGTAGCTGGTACACAAACATCTGTCTAATCTGGGAATTGAACCAGTGACTGCCAAAAGGAGAGGTGTAGTCTCAGCAGCTCCAGTTCTGAAGGGGAACTGAGGAGATTGGATCAACCTTAGAGATCAGCCTTAGCACAGAGACTGAAACAGGCAAAACTGCCCATAGAATTAGCCAAGGAAGTTGATATTTTCTTTTTATGCACTTACTACGTTTCCACAAACTGGGATGGGGTGAGATCCTTAGGAAGAATGAGGTTTTGGTGCCATAATAGTGCTGAAGTCAATTTGTTTAAGAAACTAAGTACAGTGTTTGGGCTCCATTTCTGTAAAGACTTTCTGCTTGCTGATTCCCTTGACTGCAGCTACTCAACTAATAACTTCCAGAGGCATCTCCTACCTTTGCAAAGAGAAGCATAAACTTTACAGAGACATTAAGAAAGTTTAAGTCTGTCTTAAAGCTGGTACATAATTTTACAGATATGGATTACAATATGAAATGTGGTGAAGGGTTTCACTTCTTTGAACTACAAAGATGACAGAACAGGTGAAACACAGGAAAAGGGGAAGGAAAATGAGAAACAAATTAAAAGGCAGTGAAAGCAGCCAGTCAGGTCACAGTATGTAGACAGAAGATCTCTCCTTGTACTTTTCTATAAAGCATTGGTAAAAGAACAGTTGCAGAGAAGAAAATGAAGAAGTCCTTGCTGGGCCTCCTGCACTTTGTTCTTAAAGGAATTTGTGATAGTTTTTGGTGGAAAAGACAGATAGAAGTAAACCACCCTATCAGAAGGGAGGAGCACTTTTGCTGGTATAAACAAACAGTACAGATCATATTTTCTGGTACTCTGCCCAAGACATTTTTTATTGAACGTTGCTGGGAGCAGAATATGAGATCTGGCCTATTACAACAGGCCAATTATCTTACTGAAAAACTCACCATAAAATGTGGTGTTGGGAGAGAGCACCTGTCACATTAACTCTGAATCTTAAGGCACAACAGGAAAACATTGAGTAGAGATGAGTTTATAGAAAAATACTTAAAGCACTGCGTACCCAAGAATGTCATTGTTATAAAACACAGTCAGCATCTCCCTAATACATTTTAGTGTATATTTCTTGTTATTTCTCTTTACTGCAACAATTTACAGGTAGGCAGGAGCAATTACAAAAATTGTTATTTTATTCTTCCTGCATTGACGTAAATAATATGAATGTAAAGCACACACAGATTTGGAGTTCAGTGTGACAGACTTCCTTCTTCCTGCTTTGTAAGAGTTTGGATAGTCAGGAAGAAAAAAACCAATATTGCTTTTGATCATGTGTCATAAATAGTGCATTAAATACAACAAGACATTCTTAAGGGAAAAGTATTTGAAATCAGCATACATCAAAATATATTTGAACAAAGTGTTAATTTAGCCATTTGGATTTCTACTTGATAAAGTTTTTTAAGAGCTCTCTAATACAAGCCCTTTGCCTCAATTTACCTGTAGTTAGTACTTGTGAATCACCTCGTTCTTTTATTTCCTCATGTAGAAATTCAATAACATTCAGTACTATTGTTTTCTTAATTGATTAGAGGTAACTACCCAGATACATCAGCCATCATGGCATAAAAGAGAAGGGATAAAAGTTTAAGACAAAAATGGGTTCTCTGCAAACTGATGTGCCTTTGACCTAAAAGTATTTAAATTTTTATAATACCTGATGCGATCTTTTTTGGAAAAATAGATATTGCAGATGTAGAAACCTGCTTTCTCCATTTGCTGTCCAAGTGTTTTGGGTTTGTGTTTGTTTGGTTTGGTTGGTTTTGTTTTGTTTGTTTGTTCGGATTTTTTATTTATTATTATTTACAGCCTCGAAAATAGAGTTTGCACTTCTAAACTCGTCAGACAATTGTAACACAGCTTTTGTGACTCCTTTTGTACAGGCAACAATTGCGTTCAGGTGGTTGATAAGAATAATTTTATCCAGAATTGACTTAGAAATTAGAATTTAAATAGCTGGGGAATTACAGGAGAGGATATACCATTTCCATGTAAACTGATTTAATAAAAATCAACCTCCTACTAATTATTAGAAATTATTAGACAATGAATAGTGTACCAGGGCCTAGAAATACATTTCTGCTGATCCCAGACCTCTTTATGCTGAGTTAGTGCACAACCACTCATAAATATTACCTGTCTAAGACTGAAACATTTGGTGGGAATGAGAAAGAGACAGGGAACAAAGTGGCCCAAAATGGCAATGAAAGTGATTAAGGACCTGGTTTTACCTCTAGACAGGACAGAAGGAAAGAAAAAGGAAAACTGTGATAGTTGAGGAAGGAAATGAATGAGAAGATCCATGGTAGAGGTTTGTGCAGACTGATGGTGTGACTGATGATGAGGTACACGGAGTGCTCGTGTTTGGGCTTTCCAAAGCTGAAAGAACATGCCTTAAAAATAAATACAAGTATTTACAAATTTAAACTTTCTCTGCATGGTGGATAATGAGCTCATGATGTGTAAATAAATTCAAGAGCTTAATGGCTTTGGGGTTTGGTTTGTTTGTCTGTACGTCTTAAAAACTCCGTTAATGCGGATTTTCACCTTCATATTGCGGGAGGGGAGGTGGGGGAGAATGAGAATGGAAATAATCATTCTGCCTGATCCACTGGAAAACAAACTGCTTTTCTGATCAAGTGTGGAGTAATATAGAACAGTGAAAGAACTGCAGACTAATGTGTTAAGTTGGAAGGTAGACCAGTTCTTTTATTGTACTTTTTTTATATTTGGCACCTGTGTTACCCTTGTTTTTTCCACATTAAGCAACTGCAACAATAAAGAGCTCACATCAACTTGGTGTCTGAGAAACACTGAGCAGTCAGGGGCTGGTGTATGACCAGGACTCCCATTATTTGTGGGCTGACATCTGTAACCTTTGCTTCAGACTCCTCCTCTGTGTGATGAGTTTTGCAGCCATGCCCGGTGGCCTTGGCAGCTCACCCTGTACAGGGCACTGTGGTTCAGTCCACATTGCATCGTGGTCTCATCTCCGTCAGAGACCCCCTGCCTGTAACACTGAGTGTTTTGTGTTATTTCAGGAGCAGCATGTATGCTGGTCAGGGGGCTGGGAAAAAAGGTGAGGGTTTGGTGACACTGTGCAATCAAGTGGAAAAATACTGTGTCTGCCTAGCAGCATGACAGTGAACAAGAGAAACACTGATGGTAAAATTCTTGTATGTACAGTGGCTACACAGAATCGAAGTGTTTTCCTTTACATAGATAGATGTGTTTATATTAGAGGAATTCTTTACCACAACATGAGGCTGGAGGTTCCCATTTTGCCTTCTCTATTTCCTTGCAATTTGGCAAAGTAGTATGAGACTTCACTTGGGAGCAGACCCCTCCTCTTGGGGATGGACAAGCTAATTACGTCAAGCATTTCCTGGGACAGGACAAGTCAAATGCCTGTGTGGGACAGCAGGTCCCACATGAGCCAGGAGCTGCAGTTCATCCTCACTGTGCCT
>NW_020955992.1:27269-31036 GCF_003031625.1 Empidonax traillii | reverse complement strand
AACTGAGTACCAAAGGAGTTATACAAAACTAGGCAGGAAAATGGGCCTCAGTGTGAGCAGAGGGGCAGAGCTAGCACGTGCTTATTCGATATGTAAGTCCCAGCAAGAGCTGGAATGTGCAGTGGATGAGGCTTGGAGGGCAAAGGTGTACTGGATGGGAGGGAGGGCCCCTCAGCAGTGCACAGACAGCCCCCAGACTTCTGGATCTGAGCCTGGAAGTCCTCTTTACCATGGCTGTCTCAACATCATTCTTGTTCTGTCATAATGAGCTGTTTAATGAGGTACATCCCTCCTTTCCTTCCCTCCCTACTCTTGGAAAGCGTGGGAGTGAGAGAGCGAGTCACTGCTGTCCCTTTAGCACAGATCCATTTGTCTGGCCCTGCAGAAGGAGCAGATGGCTCCCCAGGAAGCCTTTGAGGCACACGTACTGGAGTGCCATGGAGATGAGTTAGTTCCATGGTGCCATCTCAGCTCCTTGTTTCTGCTCCCTCAGTTGCATCAGCAGCAGCTAAAACGCTGTTTTAAATGAAATAGATGGCCCATGTGAGAAATTGCTGTTGCTGCACCAGGGACACTGAAGGACTGAATAAAGAAGAAGATCATGTCTGATATCAATGGGAGGAGAGATGTGCATTTCATGATTAAAATCTCACACAGAGTGTGGGAAAAGTTTAGGGACTCCTGCACTCTAATGAACTTGCTTTCAGAACTTTGCTGAAAGCAGCTGTTTACTGAGGATATCAGTTGCAGGGTCAAACAGAGCTGATTATTGCCAGCCCCAAACTGGGATTCTCAATAACTTTGCTGAACACCTCTTGTTTAACCCTAAATGACATTTATTAAGTTTGTGCAGACAATGGACTGACAGAGTCACTTCCTCATTATTAAAAGTGCCTTTTTATAATCTTGCATCATCTCAGTGCTTTATTTAAAACTGAAATCAATATTCATGGTGCAGAGGCCTTTCTTCCCTACCTCTTTCATAAATCTCTTAAGTACTCCTTAGTTTTCAAGTACCTTCCTTCAGTGCAGACAGCCAATATAATACATCTCTGACAAGACAGGCTCGGAGAAATTGCTTAAAGTTCTTCAAACTCTGAGAAAGAACCAACGTTGCCATACTGGCTTTGCATCTTCCCAAAAGGGGATTTCTGTCTTGTATATTAAAATAAACACTTACTGAAAAAAGTGGCTGTGCTGCAATGTATGGTATAATATTAAAGGAAAACAATAGGCAATGTTTATCCTTGTGTACATTAGTGATCTACTTACTGTCATTGTAGGCTCTTGCTACCAAGTAATTACAGAACTAATTACTGGAACAATATCTTTAATATAATATAATGGGGATTTCAGCAGCGAAGTGAGAATAAATTAAAGATTAAGCAAGAATTATTTTAATCATGTGTGCTGCCCAAAGAATGCTCCATGTCAGATGCATCAATTTAAACCCTGCCCAAAACAGTGAATAATGTCCTCTTGTAAAAAGCCAAAGCCAGTGAAATGTTCTGAAATATACTTTGCTTTTGCATTATCCTAAAATTGTAATGCAAAAAACCCTGTTTGCTTTTGATCATGTGTCATAAATAGTGCATTAAATACAACAAGACATTCTTAAGGGAAAAAAAAGTATTTGAAATCAGCATGCATCAAAATATATTTGAACAAAGTGTTAATTTAGCCATTTGGATTTCTGCTTGATAAACTTTTTTAAGAGCTCTCTAATACAAGCCCTTTGCCTCAATTTACCTGTAGTTAGTACTTGTGAATCACCTCGTTCTTTTATTTCCTCATGTAGAAATTCAATAACATTCAGTACTATTGTTTTCTTAATTGATTAGAGGTAACTACCCAGATACATCAGCCATCATGGCATAAAAGAGAGGGGATAAAAGTTTAAGGCAAAAATGTGTTCTCTGCAATCTGATGTGCCTTTGACCTAAAAGTATTTAAATTTTTATAATACCTGATGCGATCTTTTTTGGAAAAATAGATATTGCAGATGTAGAAACCTGCTTTCTCCATTTGCTGTCCAAGTGTTTTGGGTTTGTGTTTGTTTGGTTTGGTTGGTTTTGTTTTGTTTGTTTGTTCGGATTTTTTATTTATTATTATTTACAGCCTTGAAAACAGAGTTTGCGCTTCTAAACTTGTCAGACAATTGTAACACAGCTTTTGTGACTCCTTTTGTACAGGCAACAATTGCGTTCTGGTGGTTGCTAAGAATAATTTTATCCAGAATTGACTTAGAAATTAGAATTTAAATAGCTGGGGAATTACAGGAGAGGATATACCATTTCCATGTAAACTGATTTAATAAAAATCAACCTCCTACTAATTATTAGAAATTATTAGACAATGAATAGTGTACCAGGGCCTAGAAATACATTTCTGCTGATCCCAGACCTCTTTATGCTGAGTTAGTGCACAACCACTCATAAATATTACCTGTCTAAGACTGAAATATTTGGTGGGAATGAGAAAGAGACAGTGAACAAAGTGGCCCAAAATGGCAATGAAAGTGATTAAGGACCTGGTTTTACCTCTAGACAGGACAGAAGGAAAGAAAAAGGAAAACTGTGATAGCTGAGGAAGGAAATGAATGAGAAGATCCATGGTAGAGGTTTGTGCAGGCTGATGGTGTGACTGATGATGAGGTACACAGAGTGCTCGTGTTTGGGCTTTCCAAAGCTGAAAGAACATGCCTTAAAAATAAATACAAATATTTACAAATTTAAACTTTCTCTGCATGGTGGATAATGAGCTCATGATGTGTAAATAAATTCAAGAGCTTAATGGCTTTGGGGTTTGGTTTGTTTGTCTGTACGTCTTAAAAACTCCGTTAATGCGGATTTTCACCTTCATATTGCGGGAGGGGAGGTGGGGGAGAAGGAGAATGGAAATAATCATTCTGCCTGATCCACCGGAAAACAAACTGCTTTTCTGATCAAGTGTGGAGTAATATAGAACAGTGAAAGAACTGCAGACTAATGTGTTAAGTTGGAAGGTAGACCAGTTCTTTTATTGTACTTTTTTTATATTTGGCACCTGTGTTACCCTTGTTTTTTCCACATTAAGCAACTGGAACAATAAAGAGCTTACATCAACTTGGTGTCTGAGAAACACTGAGCAGTCAGGGGCTGGCGTATGACCAGGACTCCCATTACTTGTGGGCTGACATCTGTAACCTTTGCTTCAGACTCCTCCTCTGTGTGATGAGTTTTGCAGCCATGCCCGGTGGCCTTGGCAGCTCACCCTGTACAGGGCACTGTGGTTCAGTCCACATTGCATCGTGGTCTCATCTCCATCAGAGACCCCCTGCCTGTAACACTGAGTGTTTTGTGTTATTTCAGGAGCAGCATGTATGCTGGTCAGGGGGCTGGGAAAAAAGGTGAGAGGTTGGTGACACTGTGCAATCAAGTGGAAAAATACTGTGTCTGCCTAGCAGCATGACAGTGAACAAGAGAAACACTGATGGTAAAATTCTTGTATGTACATAGAATCGAAGTGTTTTCCTTTACATAGATAGATGTGTTTATATTAGAGTAATTCTTTACCAGAACATGAGGCTGGAGGTTCCTATTTTGCCTTCTCTATTTCCTTGCAATTTGGCAAAGTAGTATGAGACTTCACTTGGGAGCAGACCCCTCCTCTTGGGGATGGACAAGCTAATTACGTCAAGCATTTCCTGGGACAGGACAAGTCAAATGCCTGTGTGGGACAGCAGGTCCCACATGAGCCAGGAGCTGCAGTTCATCCTCACTGTGCCT
>NW_020955992.1:0-27030 GCF_003031625.1 Empidonax traillii | reverse complement strand
CTATTTTGCCTTCTCTATTTCCTTGCAATTTGGCAAAGTAGTATGAGACTTCACTTGGGAGCAGACCCCTCCTCTTGGGGATGGACAAGCTAATTACGTCAAGCATTTCCTGGGACAGGACAAGTCAAATGCCTGTGTGGGACAGCAGGTCCCACATGAGCCAGGAGCTGCAGTTCATCCTCACTGTGCCTCAGCCAGAGCAGGGTAATGAGTGCTGCAAGAGAGACAGGGCTGAGCAAGGGCAGGGGGGCTGCCTGTCCCTCCCATCTGCTCTCCACTGTACCCACTTCTCTACTGATAACAGAGACCCCTCTCCCATTTCCAGCCCTTCCTTCCCTAGGCCACAGTTTCCAGCCTCAGTCGTAGTTCTGTACAGAGAAGCCTTGAGCCAGCTCTGTCCTGGAGGATTCATGGTTGTGTTTTTAGACTCCAGATTATCTCTTCCCTGCTGCACTCTGGAGCAGAGCTCAAGGGCTTGGATACTGTGCTCCTGCCCAGGATCTGAAATCTTCCTGTATTGTCAGGAGTGTGTCTGTCTTTACCAGCGCAAAGTTCTTTTGTTATGAAGTGGAGAGACTTTACTGAAAGGGAGAGATTCAGTTCATTCAGCTCTTCTGGACAGTAAATTGGTGTCTGGATGCATGTAAATGAGGCAGTGTCACAGTGTCAGGAAAGAAAGAACTTGTTGACTGACCAGTCCAAAGACCAGAGTTTGTAAATACTCTGTAGTTACTCCACTGTCATTTTTCCCATCTTTTCTGTACACCATGGACACAGTGGGTTTGGTTTTTAATTGAGTTGATTGTAGTGATTGAATGTCTTCCACCACTTCCAGGTCAGGCTGCCCAAGGGACTCCTGAACACGTGGCTTCAAATTGGGCTTGTTTTTACAAATGCAACTTGGATGTATCAAAATAGCAACTGAGATTATTTTCATTTCTTACATATCTGCCTCAACCATGTGTGAAAAGGATTTTTTTTTTTTTCTGAGATAATTTGTACTTGGAACCATTTTTTTTGGTGCTGTAGTAGAATTATTGTTTCTCTTCCGCATAGAGCTAAATTATACTGATAGGATTAAGTGATAGAGAATCAGAACTGATGTTTTCAACCAAGAGGTGGACTAGCATTTTGGTAAGCATGGGCAGGGATCACTCCCAGCCTGCTGGTAGCTGTACAGATGTCTGCTTCTGTCTTCCATCTTTGCTTACCTCTGTGAACTCTGTCTCATTGATTTGAACTTTGCTTGAGTTCCAGTCTGGCCCTTCAAATTCCCAGTAATTTCCACTCTATCCCTGTTGGCATCACGTTTGGAAAGTTCCTTTTTTGTGCTGTCATTCAAGAACATCTTGCTCTTCCAGACTGGTACCACGTAGTTCTCTAGTGAAAAGAGCAAGTGCCTGCAGGAGCTGTCCCACTGACAGGGGTTGTGGGGCTGCCTGTGCTGTCTTTGGGTGCCACTCAGAGACCTCCTGAAACACAGCCCAGGAATCTGCTCTTGCTTTGTCCTGCTGTGGCTGCATTTGACTTACAGTGTTTGGTTCCTGATAGGATGACACAGTGTGACCAATTTGTGCTTTTATGCCCTGCAGTGACACATAAACACTCTTCTTGGAGCAGAAAGCTGGAGAGAGCTCTTGGTAGCCCAGTAGCAACCCAGTTCAAAGCTGGACAAACGTTCTCATGTAGAGAGAGCTCTCGGTAGCCCAGAGAGAAGGGAGATGTTAGTGGTATGTTTAGTGAAGCCATGAGGGAATGTTTTAGCAGAGATTATCACTAACTAAATTAAAGGCTGATAATTTAATTTTGTTTCCAAAGGAAGACAGTGAGAGTTGCATCCTTCCTCTCTGGCATTGCTTGGGAAGAATGCTCGTGATGTAAATGAGATGTGGCACAGGGGAAGTGTCCCCTCAGTATTCCCTAGGTTTTGTTGCTTAGAGAGCAGCAGTGCCCAGAAGTGACAGCAATGCCATCAGGGCACGTTCATGGCTGAGATATCCTGAACAGAGGGTTGTGTTACCATGGCCTGGTCTGCAGTTCCACAGGAAGAGCACACTCAACATTCCCATCTCTGAGCTTGCACAGAGCACGGGGGGAACTCAGAGCTGTGGCATCAGCATTTTGTGGCTGCTGCCACACCACACAACAGCACGTTAAAGAACAGCTGCCCATGCAATGTGTGCCTGGAATGATTTACCATTGGTGGCTGGTGGCTTTTATCACCTCAGATATTAATCTGGTAGAATAGGGAATGCCATTATACCCATTTCACAGATAATGAACCTGACTTTGATCTAGTACAGTTCAGCTTTGGAAGTCAGTGGCTGATCAGTCACGTGGCAGGTTTGTGGAGCAGTTAGAAGACACTGTGCCCGAGATAATCCTTTCTTCCAAAGGGAGAGCTTTGTAAGTGGCAGTTCTTAATATGTTATTAAGGTAGAACTCATTTCAGTGTGGCCAAAAAAACACCAAAACCTTGAGCTGACGAATGGCAGGTCACAAATGAGATTAAAACCTCTTGTTTTTCCCTTAGAAACAACAGAGGATCCTTCTTGACATTGCAATCATGAGCACAATATAAAGACAGAAATACCAGCCTGTGTTTAGAAAGTGAATCACTGCCTGGTTTACTGAGACTTCTGGGGCTTTAGGAAAGAGAATCCAGCACCTGAGATGTGTGGAATGTAATGGGCTTTTATTCATTTGCTGGGGTTTGTTCCTGTAGAAAAAAACTGCAAAACCTGAATTGTGAGTGCTGCAAAAACAGAAGAGAATTTTCCCCAGTGTTTTAGAAAGAAACCTTGTGATGAGCTTCATGGCTTCTTATGTACTTGAGTGCTTGAGGGTAGCAAGAGTCTTGGAAGATAAACAGTACAGAGCAGAGTTTCAGACATGCTGTACACCAGGGTACACTCACCTACTCACATTCCACAGGGACATGCCTGAAAAATCCCACTGGGATGACCAGCAGGGCAGTTGTGCCTTCTCCCATGTCCTGAGTGACTTAAAGCTCCGTATACCCACCAGGCAAAACGTGGCAGTGTGGGCAGTCACAGCAGATCAGCGTGGCTGTCACTGAAGAACCTGCACAAAAGCCCTTGATCAGCTCTGCTGTTTGTTCTGCAGTAATTGCAGTGTCTGAGTATTTTTCAGGGGCACACACAAGTAAAGCACACTACTCTAATCCACAGCTAACACAGCCATTGTCACAGCATGAACATTTAAGCCCCACACTTAAAGAGCATGCAGTTTGTAATGTTTGTTATATTTAGCCCTTTCAAAAAACAAAGCAGCTCACCCTCATGCAGGCAAAATCTGGTTTCGTCAAATTTAGGAATCAAAGCACACAGAACAGAATCGGAAATGAAGACATATCAGTCATGGAAGTGCTTGTGACCAAATAAAGAACAGGTACTCAACAGCTGGTTTAAAATGCACGTGAAGGGACGGTGTTGCTGTTGCATTCGTGCCTGGCTGCCCACCAGGCACATCTGACAATTCTGCTCAGTGAAGATGCAGCACAAAAGGGAACTGGGAGTAAAAGAAGTGATATTGTGATATTGCTGGGGCAGAGGCCAATGAAAGAAAAACGTTTGCTGTTCTGCCTCCTCCTCCTCCTCTCACCAGACCACTAGATGAAGGAGATGGTTTGTAATCACAAGGGATGGACAGAAGGTTTTAGGGTGGTGTTTTTTTCTTTTCTTTCCTTTTTTTTTTTTTTTGTGATCAGAAGACAGATTGAGAGTACAGAAAGTCATGTATTGTCAGCGAGTCAAAGTAGATTACAAAGGACAGAGAACACAAAAGAAAAACAGATATTGGTTGCTTTTTTATTCCCCTCTAAAAAGCTTGAGAGAGACGGAACATTTCTTTATCTGAAAAGAGTAGAAATAATGACATTTGTAGTTTCTGGGTTAGCTGAAAGGCTCAGCTGATAGCTGTACATCCTCCCTTGCAGGACATCACATTTGGGACTGACCTCAAGAATTGTCCTCCCTTGACCTTGCAGGCAGAGGTACTGCAGCCAGGAAAGAGGGGTTTGCACTGTGCAATCCCACACAACTTGTGTGGCAACCCCACAGTTTTTGAGATGAAGCCTTTTAATGAGATTGTTTGCTTTACCATTTGCAGATAACCTGTAAATGGCTGCTGGACAGGTAATGTCCACTTTAAAAACTGCAGAGATGAGCGATTATTTGGCTTCTCGACTGACTGCAGCAAAGCCAAAGTGGCAGAGGGCTCCCAGCCTCGTTCCTCTGAACCTCTTGGTGTTTTATGACTAGGTTTGGTCAAATTGGTTGATGGAGATAGCAGGTTGCTCTGCCAACAGCAGCCTCCTGTGAGCTTGCAGCCTCCCCAGGAACCCTCAGTGGAGCTGTGCAGCAGAGGAGAGGTGTGATTTATCCTGGCTGAGGATCCTGCACTGCAAGGAACTTCTGACCTTCTGTTCTGCTATTTCCAGCTTCAGTTGGTCAGCAGATTAAAGGGCTACATTTGGGCCATGTGAAGGTCAGGAAAACAAGCTACCCTCATTGAGTTTAAGCTGGGTGCTGTGATACTAAACTACATAAATACCTAGTGAAATAAGAAGAGCAAAATAAAACTCTGCTAATGTAGACACTTCTTGGAAACTTCATCTTTGGGACTATTTTGCCAGTTCCTCGCTCTCTGACATTGCAGCAGTAGTGGAGTGACATAATTATAACACCTGCTGGGGCTGGAAAACTACTTTTTAATAGACTATTTCTTTTAGCTTGCCAGGTTTAAGATGGACTGCATCTTTCACCAGATCAGAATGGAATACTAACCCCTGCTTTATGGAGAGATCTGTGAAAATAAAACAAACAAAATATGAACAATCCCTACCACTTCAGTAAATTCTTACATAAAGCAGCAAGTGACCCAAAAAAAGTCAGTGAGGAAATTATTTTTTATATTGACTGCAAAGGCCAAGCAGAGTGTAGAGCGTGTGGTTAGTACCACACACTGTGCTGAACATCAGCTGTTTTCTCCTACCATACAATTTTTCTTCAATATCAGACTTGGAGACTTTTTCTACACTTGCCTCTTGTCTGGCTCCTGACTGAAGGGTGTCACTTGGTGTAGCTTTTGAAACTGCTCTGTCCCAAGCTGCTAGATCTCCTCATCCAGATTCACTGCTAAAACAGAATATTTTGACAACTCCTCAGTTTTGTTCTCCTACATGAACAGGAAATAAACATTTCAGGCTTTCTTTGGCTGTTTTGGGTACTGTATTTGAAAGCTAAATTACTTCAGCATCAGTTCTCTTGAACTCCTCACACCGTGGATGCTCCGTCGCTGGGCTGGGACTTTCCCCTCCAGATGTCAGTGCAGTTGAGTGCCAGGGACTGTCTTTGCTGCAGTTACACACCAGACAACGAGAGCTCTTCAGCAATGGCAAGGAGCACTCCAGTAGTTGTGCATCCTGAGTCCTGGCACCACTGGGCATCTGGGTTGAGTTCCAAAAAGGAGATACCTTCATCTAAAACAGTTGGTTTGTGGTTTGTTTGTTTTTTGGTTTTTTTTTTTTCTCTCCCCACAAAACAGTTACTACTTTTACAGCTGCTGTTAGTGAAGTTTTTCTAGTCTGGTTTCTGTTCAGGCTGTGGAGTTTTTGGCAGTATAGGGTTAACACTGCCAGGATAATTGGGCATGGCTGGCCAGGCTTTCATGTCCTCTCCTGTGGGAACATCAGGACCAGAAAGCAGAAGCAGAGCAATGCTGAATGCTGGTGCTGGTAGGAAAACATGTGTACATGTGCCTGCCAGACTCCTACAATGGGATACACATGGAGCAGATCATCTTGAAGAGTCAGAGCTTTTGTAGGATAAGTAATTACTTCATCTTAAGCCTCATCAGATGCACAGCCCTCAGTCTTGGTCAGGAGTTCACTCTTTTGCCAGAATAAAATCTTTGCACTACAAATGTTGCCATATTTAGCCACATTTTTTCTGGCCTGGAACAAGATTGCTCTAACCTGTTCTGCATGTGGCTCCAGCCTGAGGTGCTTTAGAACTGGAACCTGATGCAGGATGTCACAGCCCAGCGTGTTCCTGAGCAGTGAGCTCACACTGCACTGGTGTTTGGGTCCTGCTGTCGGTGCCAGTGAATCTCTGAGTAAAGTTGTTGGTCTTAAATTCCCAGCACCATGGTGTTGCTGGTAGGAGCAGTGGATGTGGGAGCTCAGGGGTAGTGCCCATGAAAGGGTTGCAGTTCTGACCCTTTCTGTGAGGAGGGAAAAGGGAAGAAGGTCCAACACTGCTGTCATAAATGTACTGTAAGGTTTGTTTATTCCTATTAGTTCCTGTAGGTTGTGGAGTCCTTCTGTTTTGCACTTAACAGTGTGATTGTTACTTGTATGGGATCAGTGATGACAGTCAGATTGTCTCTGCTTTCTTACTGAGTCATCTTTGCTGAGGGTGTGCTCTGGTGCTTTGACTTTTCCCTCTTTTCCATCTGGAGGAGTTCCATGATGAGATGCATTTAGCTCCCTCTTTTCCTCAAACTACAAAATCCGACTACTTTTAACATAAATACAGCCTTGTGGGGTTTTTGTTTGTTTGGTTTGGTTTGGTTTGTTGTTTTTTTCAAGTGTTTTACAAGGAATAAACATTATATAGCAATGGGGGAAGGATTGTTTCATACTGCTCTGAAACACTGTAAGAAAGAGTCCATTTTTCCCCTCTTCTGAAATGTGAAACGGGACACAGGTGGCAGATGTTGGCTCTGCTCAAAGGTGAAAGAAACCTTTCAGTCCAAAGTATGAATATATGGGCTCACAGAGGAAGAGTTTGGCCTCACAATACCCTCTCAGTGCCACTCAACCGAGATTAGGTAATTTTCTTGAAACCATCATATTATCTTTAAAAAATGCAGTCCCTCACGCTTTTGAGGAATGTAAGGACTTGTCTGTCTGTAGGACCACCAAAACATGTGAGGAGGAAGCAGAAACTTCTCTCCAGGTCTTCTGGGCACTGCAGAGACGTGGGGTGGGTCTGTCAGAGCTCCCTGAGGGGGTGGGGTGGGAATCAAGGTACAATGCTGGTTACTTCACCAGAGTTTGTTACTCACCTCAGGTTGTTTTCATCCTCACTTTTCCTGGGTGTGATCCTTGTGCCCTCAGGTAATCTGTATGTGCTCTGTGCTTACCACACGTCTGTTCTGCAGTTTGATTTGAACACAAGGCTGTAACAAAGGACAAGAGGGGTGAAAACACCAACTGTGCAAAGGATAGTCCTGCTGCTTTACTGATACTTCTTCTTCTATTTTCTGTAATAGAGTCAATGCATCTTGTCCTCGTGATGCAGAATTAGGAAATATTTAATTGTCATTCCCCTGAAACGTTGTCTTGACATAAATTATATTTAATGTTAGTTGAGTTATAAAATTTGAGCTTATACTGAACATTTGTGATCTGTGATACATATCCTGTTTACAGAGAATTAAGGAGATGTTATTAAATACTTGGTCACCTTTGTGTTTAATATCAATTATGTCCTTAATTATTATTTTCTGTCAAGATGGGCTTTATGAATAAGTACAAGGTAGGGTTTAGAGGTTACGTTTCTGAGTCATTAATTTAAACTCACATACATTCAGTAGTGTTTGGAAATTGGTCTCTGATTGTGCATCTCTTCCAAAATAATTTATCCAAACAGATTAAAGGGAGAAGCAGTGATTAGTTATTTTTTAAATCCCTTAATCGAAAATAAATTTTTCCCAGGCATTCGCTATGAAAATGGGGAATATGTGTGAGACATCCTATGTACAGCTCAGGAGATACTTTCACATTTATGAATCTGAGGAAAAAATAAAGAATAGATTCACATCAAAAGCAAGAGGCAGGAGCCCAGGTTTTTGACTTCCATATTTTCAAAAGATATGCAACTGGCAATGTTTGTGCATGCTGTCTGATCATTTATGCTGGTAAAGCAGAGACTGGCAAGATCAAAAGCCAAAGAGAAAAGTCCACCTAAGCTCTGTTAAGGCCACATGTGTGAGAGCCAGGCTTCACAGGGGAGTGAAAGATAAGCAATTTCAACTTTCTGTCTTTATCTGAGGAAACTCCTCAGGAAACTCAGATGATCCTTCAGTCTGCAATTGCCCCTTTGAAAATGAAAAGGAGATCCTTATTGAAATCTGACCATAAGGAAATAAGGAGATGGCTCCTGCCAGCTGCCTTATGCAGATCTAATCAAAGATAACAGGAAGATAATTTAATTCATTTTACTGTGAGGCAAAAGGTGCTTGTTTGAATATTACCCCATGGCCAAGGCTCAGCAGACAGGTGAGCTAAAACTGATGTCACTTGTCCATCACACTTCCTTTGCCAGGAGTTGGTGTTCAGACTGAGTCATTGTCTTTATCCTGACAGCAACTTCTGTCCCTGTGCTGTGAGACTGGCCCATTTTTTAAACCTTGAGAAAGTGTCTGCAGTTTTGGATTGGATAAAAACCCCACTGGAATAACTTTAAAACACCTCTGGCTGACAGCTCCTTTGTAACTGTGGCAAAATGTTAGTTCTGAAACCATTGCCTGAGATTGTCAACCCAGACAATTCATGTGTAGGAAGGATACCGACATTATTAAATGATTCACTAAAGCTCTTGACACTGTAAGGCGAGGCAATGCTATTGTTTCCATCTGTGCTTAATGGTAATTGAATTATTAATCTTGAACTTACCATACTGAACGTTCAATATCAGCGTGTTTCTCCAGAATTAAAGCAAGTGAAAGAGAGAGAAACTGTTAAATGGTTGGTCACTTTCAATAAGTAGCATTATCAATTATGTTCAACAATTATTATTATCTGTCAAGATCAGCTTTACGAATATGGAGCCTTCATGGTGTTAATATGCATGTTAAAGTATATGAAGAGTTGCAATGCATGAGCAGTAGCTGACTTTCAACATTTACAATTCAAATATTTCCCTAACTATGTGGTTCATACAGCTGTCAGAAGGAAAGCCATGTCTTGAAACCAGTAGGCCTTAGAAAGAATCTACAGCTAACAGTGGTTTTAAATGGCTAGACAGATTCCTCTAGTGTGCTCAAATTAAAACACCGAATTCTTGTGGAAGCCCAATTTCTTCTGCCAGATTACATTTGCAGGGCCCAGCTGATATGGTGAGGATGTGTTTAAAACATCAAAAATGAGGGGTTGCAGTGCAGCCACCCAGCCACTCCCCAGCGTGTTTGTGGTCACTTTGGGGGTAGAATTCAGGTGATTTGACCATACAAACCCAAAATACTCCTTATGTAGAAAAACAGTATAATGAAATCAGTGAAATGGGTGAGTGAAGAGGGATTATACACAATGATCCTGCTAATTTTGTATCCCCCTGACCTGAACCACGTTTCATTTCTCTACCAGTGTATCCCAGACATGCCTTTTTTGAAATGGTATTTGTAAACTTTAGGTCAGTAAAAACATTGTGTAAGGACTTTGTCAGTTGTAGCTGAACTGCATCTGATTCAAGTGTTCTTTTGCAGCAGTCTGTTAAGCAAGTGTGTGCCCAACTCACATTTCTGTTTTCCTCCGGTGCTTGTAGAACAGAGACATCTAAAGCAAAGAATTGTGGCATTCTCCTTAGCCCTTTGAATAATTGTTTAGTCATCAATACTTTTTCATCTTTTGAGAAATTACTCTTAGCAAAACCAAAATAAATGCAGTTCAGAATAAGCACAATAATTTAGTTCAAGGGCACTGAACACAGATCTCTAAGCTGACAGGTAGTTATCAGGGATTAGTAGTTTCTGATGGAAATAGTCTCGCATCCAATCTTTTAGGTCCCTGTTTCTGTTGGACTGCAGGTAGGAAGTTGCAGCTTTGAGAAGGGATAATTCGTGGAGCAGGTTCTGCTTCACATCCACACTCTCCCAGGGAAGGACTGAAACAATCATGGGCTCAGCTGCCCCAGCATGGCCTTCCCCATGGGCTGCAGGGGAACCTGGAGCACCTGCTGCCCCTCCTGCACTCACCTTGCTGCCTGCAGAGCTGTTCCTCTCACCTATTCTCACTCCCCTCTTCTCTGGCCACAATTGCATCTGCACAGTAACTTTTTTTTCTCAGTTACCAAAGGAATTAAGGAAAAGCATGGCGTTCTGTTTTCTCCTTTTTACCCCCCTGGCAACATTCTTCTTCAATACCCCCCCTATATTGAGGAAAAACCAGTTCTTGTTAAATGTGTTACTCTGCAGGCCATCTCTCACGTTACAAAGGAGAGAAGGAAGAGCCTGGTGGGGAGATGCTTGCAGTCCTGAGCTGCTGCCACACTGAGCAGTCTGTTGGGGGGTGCACTGTGAGCACCTCACCTGTCTCGTGACAGGTGATCAGATGTGACAGAGCAGTTTCCTGCTCGCTGGCCCCGAGCTCAGAGCTGCAGCTGAGGGGCTGTGTCACCCCTGCAGCCCCAGCAGCTCTCCCTGCAGCCCCTGCCCACGCACACGGGGGGTTCATCCTCCTCAGGAGCTCTGGGCACAGCTTTAGTGTTCCTGCTTGGGCTCTGCTGGTGAGATAAGGCACACTAGGCTGTTTTAAAGTGACACTGTCAAGTGGATTTTAGCACTTTAAAAATATGTTCAGAGGAGGACACGTACAAAAAGAGTGGGAAGACAAAGTCAAAAGCAATCAATTTTAAAGCCTATGAAAAGTTTCAGACATATGCTTTATTTCAAATAGCCTGTCAGTTATTTGAGAACTTAACTTATAGTCAACAATAATAGACCATGATGTGTAGAATATACAAAAACCTGCTTATTATGCAGGCAAATCAGGGCAGGGTTGTGATGGTTATGGTAAAGGAAGATAGTGGTTAATATTTACTGGGAAGCTGCCTAAAAATAGTTCTCTCCAATTGGAAAAGGGAAGACACATAGACATTAAAAAAACAGTACATTGAAAGGATTATGCCTTTCTTTCTATAATCCTATTTAAATATTGCCTGAATAATCTGCTCATTTACATATATTTAGCATGAAAGATGCTTTGAAATTCATTTAATTCATGATCTATTTTAGAGTTTGGTACTCCAAACCCAAAAGCCTTTGCCATTATGTTTCAGGAATTTTTGCTACTCATTAGAAAGAGGGGTTTTTTCCCAACTAGGGTTGTGAATTTGTTTGCTATCTGCTATAGTTTTAGAACAGTTTTATGAACATTAAATGTTAGGCAGAGTTTATGAATTGTTTGCAGGAGGTAGAGTCTTGATTGTTGTGCACTCGGATTGTGCTTCTGAAGTGTTTGATATGTCAACCAGGAACACAGAGTGTTGTTTCTCCTCTCTAGCAGTGTAAGAATCAGAAAATTGGTTGGTTATGCGTGTGTGCCTGTTAACAAATACCCATAAAGGGACTATATGAAGTGTAGATGTATATTAGTTATAGATAGATAGATAGATATGCATTTATATAGCTTCCTGGAAATATTAATGGAAGTGTATATGGGGAGGCTGAAAGAAAAAATAATGGTCAATTTTCAGGCTGTATTTGAATACTTTTATTTCTGCTGTGTATCTGTTCAGAAGCTGAGTGCAGTCAGTAGGAAACCTCCAATGGACAATTGGCCAAGGGCCTACTTGTCCAACTGCATTATGTCAGCCTTCATAAAAGCTTAATCCAAAGGCAGAAATTCAATAATATTTTAATATATGTTCAATACTGCTATTGATTTGTTTAATTTTTTTTTTCAACACTCATTACTCTCCTTCAGCTTAGATAGTGCCAAAGTGGGGTTCTAACTATTTTAATCTACAGTCAGAGGTTTAGAGTGTCTGGTGGACTTTTCAATTCACTGTCAGTCTCTTTTTTTACTGATGGGAAAATTGTATGTTGATGATCCTCTTGGCAATTTCTAAAGGAGTTAAACAGACTTAAACAACATTCAGTTTTTAGATCTATACCAAAAAAAAGTATTTGGAGTAGCCAGTAAAGGTTTGTGATCTCCATTTATTACACCACTCATTATAATAATCAGTGTGGCTGTATATTTCCTGAAGCTGTGTAAGTGAATTGCCTTTTAGACAGAATTCTCCCATCCCAACTGTGTGCATCTACCTTGATGCATACAGGGTTTTTTTCTTTTCCAACTAACTGGCTTGCAAAAGAACTCAAACATTCATCAATCTGCACACTCAGGCCAGGTTTAATCTAAGGACTGGAGAGCTCTTGACTTAAAAAAATAAATAAAAGTTATTGTCTTTTGAACTACGTGTTTCTTACTCTCTATTGCAGTGCCAGTTATTTTAGATACTGGGTAGTTGTTTTTCTCTTTGGCTGTATGGAAACAAGAACGTGAAAAGGTCACAGGTGGATTCTTTTCTTTCCTTTTTTCCTCTTCCTTTTTTAACTTCAATTATCCTTTTTATGTAGTTTCCCATCCTTGAGGCCTCTGCCAATCTTTCTGGCACTGTCAGTGAATTGCCCTTGGTGCAGAACACCAAGTGGATTTTAGGTAGTTTTTGGTGGGTCAGTTCTGTTCAAAGAGCAAGCCTAGAAAAAGAATGACAAAAGCCAAGCAGCACAATTGTAAAGCAACCTGAAACCCAAATGCTGGCATGTGTGACTTCCAGGTAATGAACAGAGCCACACAATTCCTGCTCTGAATATTAAAGGAGAATTTTAAACATTTGAAAGGTGACCATGGCAAAGTTGTGTAGGGCTGCTTGTGTTGGAAGGACAGCACACCTTTAACAGCACAGTGGGGAAGGTACCAGGTGTGATGGGCTGGCTGTCACTGCCATCAGAACTGGAGCTTTTCCTTCAAATGCTTTGGTCTGAACAGGAAGTCCCCATCTTGTGTTATGTCTTTGAAATCTTTTTCACTTAACCCAAGTTCCCTGTAAGTTGTGGTTTGGTGCTTTATTTTGCTGTGTTTTTATCTTTGAGTCATCTCCTTTTGGGACAGCCATATTTGTAATTATCACATAGGGCAGTCAGTGACTATTTCCTAACCTTTATTTTGTAAGACTTAGCTATTAATTTTCCCTTCATTATTTAATACTTTAAATAATTTAAGTATTTAAAAATTTAAATATATTATTTATAATGTATTACATTCTCTGATGTTCCATCATTTTCATCCAAGAACTTCTCTTGGTGCTGAGGCACAGTATGTTCAGTTTTAAGGCTAATTCTAGCTGCATGAGATTCGATGACTGAAATGCTATTTAAGTAAAATTATTCTCCTGTCTTGTCTCTAATGCAGTGAAGTTCCAGCCTCATGTTTGCTGTGGTAGGCACTGCATAGGTCTCTCTGCTCCTGGTGATCTCAACAGGAAATAATGTCACATAAGAACTAAACACTGACACTGAGTGCTGTTTGAAGTCTCTGCATTTGTGTTGTTCTGATATGTATTAAAGTGGCATCATCTTAGAGCAAAGGCGAATCTGAGCAAAGAATGTTGGGTGAAGTGCTGCTGGTGATTCACTAATAGTTCTTCCTGCTAGGTACTTGCTAAGAGAAATGGGGTAGCTACAGGCTGAAAGCAGTTTTGTATGGACTCAAAGCAACAGACTACTTTTCTTTTTCTTTTTTGGTCTTTTTTTTTTGTGTGCGTGTGTGTGGGGGGGTGTTTGTTTGGGGTTGTTTTTTGTTTGTTTGTTTTGTTTTGTGGTTTTTTGTTCGTTTTTTGCTTTTTACTACTGTCAGTGTGTTTATTAGGGTGTCCAGAGATCACAATTTGTCTGTCAGAATGGGTAACACACAAAAGCTTCATGAAGAGACCTTTGGACATGAAGTATGCAATGCCACAAAATTATTCTTCTAATGTAATATTCCAGTGGTGCAAAAAGTGATAACACCCTCTTTAAAATTTCCTAACACCTTTTTTCTCCTTAAATAAATAAATAAAAATATTTTTGTCCCGTTTTACTGGCCACCTCATGACTCATAACAGTCTGCATAAATTTTAAACATACTGTATATGAAAAAAAAATTGCTGACCAGCTGAGACCATGTAGACTGAGTTTCAGCCTGAAGTGAATGTGACAGCTGAATTATTGCAGACAGTGCTATAATAACAGCATTACCACCCTGACTGGATACATATGTGAAATATTCTTTACAGAGGAACCCATTTGCAATTCAGAAAACTCAAGCAGCAGTGGATGGGTCACAGCTTCCCAGGGATGTCCTGCAGCAGGTCTCTGGTCCAGGGGACCTTGAGGTCAGCCTGCTTTGAGACTCAGAAGAGGCAGTTTTGGAGAGTTACCCCTCCCTCTGATATTAAAAAGAGTATATGCTTAGATAATTAAAAGCAGGACTATAGTGCTTATACACAAAATACCTGAATCCAAATTACTTCTGGTATCTCCTGTCTTTGAGTGCTTCACCTCAGAAACAGTGAACTGCTAACACCCAGTGTTTGCTGGTGTTCTATATTGGAGAGAGCAGTCTGGACTGAACCATGCAGAAGTGTTGGTTCCTTCAGGATTTACCGGAGTGGTGTTGGCCACTGCAGTTTGTAGTTCACTGTAAATAGGAACCTGAGTTAAAGCCATCAAGTGACCTTAATGATACACTGCATCTTTTGAGCCACAGACTATAAATTAAAGGTGTGCAGGTGCAAGGGCAAAAGATTATAACTTGATGTAATATTGCTCTTAATGGATGGGTCTTGGAGTGTGTTTTATACTGCAGTACCTTGGGTAAACGAAACAGTTTAAAAAACCCAGTGACCTTAAGTTTCACCGAATCATTAGGGGTGGAAGGGACCTCTGGAGCTCATCTGGTCCAAACCCCTGCCAAGGCAGGGTCAGGTAGAGAAGCTTGTACCCAGCTCATTCTGATAGAAATCCCTTTGCCAGGTGCTGTGCTTTGGTTTGGAACATCACAGGAAACAACTGCAAGGAAAACATTATTTTCTTTGGTTTGTTTTTTTTGTTTTTTTTTTATATTTCAGATAGTGGTTTACTGCAAACTGGTTCCCTCTGGAATTCCCACAGAGGATTTCTCCTCTGGATGAATGGCTAACATCAGTTTATGCAATAAACTCCTTTGTTTGGGAGGCAGCTCTAAATCATTGCCTGATTCTACACACACAGGCAGAACCCAATTTATATCCTCGTTCTCCCCCTTCACTCCCCGTGTGCTGTGGAATGGCTCTCCAATAAACAGCAGTACTAAATCCCAGCCAAAATGCAGCTTTTTGCCATTAGCAAAAGGTGCATTTGGCAAGCTCTGAGCTCGTTTCAGATTTTATTTAATTTATTGGAGTTGTGTGATCATTGCAGAGGTGATCCACTTGGGAGCATTAGTACACAGATAAATTATAATCCCTCGTGCATTCGTTCAGTTCAGTTACATGTGGCTGGAATTAAGCAGCAATTTTTGCTACAAATCAATTACTACCCGATTGTATTGTGTAAGTGGTCTTCAGTTGAGAACTATTGATTTTCTTTCTAAGCTGTGCTTTTTTACTAATTCATCCATGGAACTCTATTCAGAGAAAAATAAATGATAAAATTATACATATTGAAAGAAGCGTTATTTTAAGGCTGCTGAAAAGTGGATTAAAATATTTATCTTGGGATTAGCAGTATACTGTTCAGTAGTCTCGTGGGTTTAGTTAAATACTTGATATAACTGATCCATAAATTTGAATTCCCTACTGCTTCTAATAAATTATAACCATAAAAATACGGTTTTGAAAATAGTAACCTACTTTCTATCAAAGTTATCTCTATTCAAATTGAATCAGAAAAAGCAAATCTAAATTCACTCGGGACTGTTACAGCTAGAAATATCTGCTAAGTCACAGGATCAGTAAGAATATTGTGATTTAAATGATCAGCCATAATTAATGAAAACAGCTTTGGGAGACTCGGTACTTGGAATGCATCGAGCAGACCCAGCCATCTTCTCAGGCCCTTAAATTGTGGTTTTCCTATTTTCTGTGTAATGCAGTTTTGAGGGGTGCTGTGCACAAATGCTTGTTTTTTGGTCGAGTGTATGTTTAAAACATTTTAAGAGTTATTTAGCTTTGTTCTAAATAATCCACACAAGGAATTAACTCTCTGTATAGATATTCTGCAGTCAGAATTGTTTGGTATGTATGAAGTTTTCAGTAGAGATGAGCCAAATGAGCACATTAGACTAGGGAGTGTTGCAAATGCTGATATGTGTGTTTAATAATCCAAAGGTAAAATGGTTTCCCTGGTTATGGTGGGACTGTTCAAATACTGATGGTGAAGCACACTGGGCACTCGTGTAAGGACTGTGACCAAACTGCTGATAGGTGAGAGCACAGAGCTCCAGGTTCAGTAACAACAGAACACGGAATCTGTGCTCCAAGGTGTTGCTGCCCATGTGGCAGAAGTTAAACGGGCACTGGATCTGGATTTTCATTCCTTGGTGCCATTTAAACTGGTAACAGGATCCTCTGTCCTATGAGCTATCTCAGAGTAAAACTACAGGAACTGGGAAAGCAGAGGATTGAGAACTTCCAACCTGAGCCTAAAAATCAGGCATTGAGGAATTGGTTGTGTCTCTGTCTTAATGAATTTAGTATAAACATGCAGTTGAGTGTGAATGCATAAATACATCCTGTGCATGGAGTCGTGATGGATAACATATCTGGGGTTACTCCCTGTGGGGGTTGACCCTGTCTGGGTGCCAGCTGCCTGTCAGAGCACTCTATCACTGCCCTCCTCATCTGGGATGGGCAGAGCAAACAGACTGACAGGCTCGTGGGTTGAGATGAGGACGGAGAGATCCCTCAGCAGTTACAGTCACAGGAGAACAGACTCAACTTGGGCAAAACTAGTTTAGTTTAGTTTAGTTTATGACCAATTAAGTCAGAGTAGGATAATGAGAGGAACCCCTTCCCCCACCCCTCCCCTCTTTGGAGCCCAGCTTTGCTCCTGATTCACTGTAGCCCTTCCCCACGGTGGCACAGGGAGATGGGAACAGGGGCTGTGGTCAGTTCAGCACTTGTTGTTTGTGCTGCTGCCTCCTCCTCAGGGGGGACTCCCCCTGCTCTCCTCCTGCTCCGTGGGCTGCAGGGGCTCAGCTGCCTCACCATGACCCACCCCACAGGCTGCAGGGGCACCTGCAATTAAAACAATGAAAACCAGTCCATAGTCTCAGTGTAGCAGCAACGAGTATGAACATACTGCAAAACATAAAACTCTTCCAGACCTTCCCTGGAATCCTTGACATTCATATTTATTTATGCAAACTGCATTAATTTCAATTCTTTGCAGACAGGGCGCATGAAAATTTTTGGAATTAAGTTTACTTTTGCAAGTGAATGAATTTATTGTTCAGTATTAACATGTACATTTGCTGGCCTTCACTGATGGCTAGGAGAGTGGCAATGTCATTATTGCTGGGAAAGAGAGCTTGTATGTGTTAAAGCTGTCCAGTAACTAAAGATGGTTACATGCTTTATTTAGCATAGGAGCATGCTGTTGATCTCTGAAACTACTGTGATATCTGCTAAACGTTCCCCTTTCTCCTTTCTTTTTACAAGCAAAAGTATAAAAGTTGCCACCTTTTAACATGCTTTAAATTTAAATTTAGAAACATGTAGGGTAGATCTGAATTCAGTCAACACTATCCCGGGTTTTGAGCATGGATTTTTTTTTTCATCCCTTCCCCCAGATGCAGCTGGGATATAAATTTCTGATTTGCCCAAAATGTAAGAAAGCCTGCAAGAGGAATGTTGTTTGCTTTCATACTCCCTCCTCTTGTTCAAAGTCATGTCCTTGCTGCTGGAACTGAGGGAATCAAGGACCCTCCATCTCTGTCCTGTCTTTTAACTCTTTATTTGAACGGATTGGAAGACTTAAAGTAACTGGGAGTGTATTAGGTGAAGGTAAATTAGCTAAAGAGGGGCCTAGATAAAACTAAGGCAGATTTTTAGGGTAAGACCAAGCTTCTTTCTCTCTGGTTGTGCTGATTTGGGTTATGTTTGGGATAACGTTACGAGTGTCAGAGACTTCCTGGGGAAGAAGCTGCTGCCTTGGAAATGGATGAATTGTGTGGGAAATAGCAGGATCATGGCATAACTTTGCCAACAAATGGAATTCAATAGAAGTTTTAGGTTCTTAGTTGTCATATGAAGTATTTCTCTTCCCTCATTCACCCGGTGCTGAGCTGACCTTAAGCAGCTCTTCAGATGCCCATTTTTGTTCAGTAGGATCAACACTTGAGAGCTGGTACAGGATCAAAAGTGTGCAATGCTGTGATCAGTGAAGGTGTCACAATTGGCAGGATGGTGCTGAAAGAGGGGGGATTCGTCACTTCATTGTCCAGGTTTCTGAATATGATGGTCCTTCTTCCCCTACTGCAAGTGGCAGCTGATTTTTCATGACAGGGAATCACATCCCACTGCTCTGAACACCTCTCTCTGAGAAAAACCAAAAAACTCCTATGGGAACTAGAAAAGAAGTATCAGCTATTTCTTAGCAAGGGATATGATTGTGCATGGATTCCTACAAAAATGCCAACATACAAGGAAGGCAAGGCCTAAGGGTAAACTTTCTTCCCCATTCTTTGTCTGCTGGTGTAAAAATGCTTTCGACATCCATTGTGCTGAGCAAGACTTAGAGATAACAACATGTGTGTTCCCAGCAATTGGAAGCTGCTCTGCTGTAGTTTGACAGATGGGGAGAAGTGGCTTGTGTCATGGGTATCGACAGTATCAGTCACAGGCTGTCAGGAAATTAAGAAGGGCCATCACAAGGAGAAAGATCCATGAGTGTTCGTGTTCTTTCTCCTTCTCCATATTTCATTGTCAAGAAGTGGTTAGATGGTATTCCTCTAAAAAAGCACTAGAAATTCTCTTTCAGTTTAGATGTGAGCAGAGGAAGGGACAGCAACACTTTCTGCTGCAGATATCGATCAGAGTGGACATTAGTGCTCATTAAAGGAGCTGCTCAGTATTAAAACCAGAGCTTGGAAAACAAAACTGCCGAGGGGTAGCTCTCTTAATGGACTGATTCCCACAGCCTGACTCCCCCAGGCACTGCCCCCTGTGCGGTGCTCAGCCCAGTTCTGATGCTGTGCAGAAAGCCCCCGGTGGGGATGGCACAGGGCTCTGTCCCCTGCAGCTGGACTGACCAAGGGCACTGTTTGAGAGAGCCACGTGAGCTGTGAGCCCACAGATGAGTATTGAGCACAGGGAGGCAACGACTGCTGAGTGTTAAATGGTGATCACTGCCTTCCACCCATCGTGTGCCGGATGTGAGCTGGTGTGCAGGGATGTTTGATGGCTCAGTGCGCAGCTCCAGTGCAGTTTGCCATCTGTGGGTCCCAGGGTGTGTGAGTCCCCACTGTAAACAGCTGTGTACAATGTGCAGGTACCTCTGCCACTGTCGGGGGGAGCTGGGGAAATGCAGTCTAGACAACTGGAAAGTTGATTCTGGTAGTTCAGGAGAGCTCAAAAGCTAGAATGTTGAATAGATCACTGAATTTGATCCCTGCAAGGGAAATAATTAGAAAAACCCAGAAAGTCCTGGTCTGGCCCTGTTCTCACCCTTAAAATACTCTCCTGTCACTGGCACCCAGAGAGATTCAAAGGTGATTAGATACATCTGTTCTCATTCTTCCTTTACAAGTGTTGGATTATCTAACAGGGAAACGAGATTTCTCCAACTCATTCAGTAAATTCAGGCACCATTTTCTTACATTTCTTTGCTACTCATAGCCATGGTGTTTATATGCCTCATATATTACCACTGAATCCTCAAAATGTGTCTGCACAGAAAGGGAATACACTTCCCAAGGCTTCACAGGGAAGTAAAATTAATGTATGCTTAAATAATGCAGAACATCTATGCCAAAGCTGGGGAAGAAAGGGCTGCCTTTCCTGAGCAGTATCCTTTTATCTGGTATAAAAATCCATTTTCCTGTCCACACTGTGGGAGTTAAATGTAAAGGAAGCCTAACACTGAGTCTGGCTTAGACCTGGTATTACATCCTAACTAGTTTTGACCCATCCTACCTGTGTGTTTTGGGGTTTTTTGGCTTTTGGTGTGGGTTTTTTTTTTAATGTAATTATGATTCCAAATTATTACTTAAATTTTCATTGCTGATATACATCCTTTTGTTTATAATGGGCTTAGTCATTGGGGGTTTGTTTCTCACCAACCTAACATTGGTCCTGTACCTCTGTGGTTACTTACAGGACACAATATGTTTCTCAAACTGAGATTCATTACAGATATTCTGACTTCTGTCACTGTTTAACAACTCTAGAAGGACATGAAATATTTTAAAAGGTGTGATTCCAGTGGTGGTACAGTGCAGCACAAGTCTGTAGGGTGGATCTTGAAAACCAAGGCATTGTTACAGTATATCATTATCTGGACATTTGTCACAGAACAGGTTTTCACAATCAGCTTCAAAGGAGGTGGAAGCCCAGATCTAAGCGTCGGGTTTTTCAGAAGTACTTCTATAACAGGAGCTTTGTATTCTCTGCACTTTGACCAGTAATCTCCACACGACCATTAAGGATGAAATAAAGCTGATTTCTCTATCTGGCAATGCAAGGTGAAACTAGAAAGACTGCATTTTAAATCTTTTATTCTGTTTTATTCATTTAAATCCCTATTGCTTCCCTGAATTTTCCTTAATCTGTGTCTTATAATATACCAAAATTAAAGGTGGGGCATAATTATCTGTGAACCACTGAATCCCTTTCAGTAGGTTCATTAAAGATAAAAGGATATCAAACCTGAAATAGGTTAAGGAGATAATGGAGAATGCTGGACCAGCAAACCACCTTTGTAGTTTGGATTCCAAATGCAATGGCATTAAAATAGCCTTTTCACAGCATTACAACAGGAACAGGTCCATGGTTGTCCCAGAACACAGGCTGAATGCAGGATCTGTTCATGATGCAGTTAACTCCCCCATTTCATGGCTTTACAAGCTGTTGAGGGTCACCCCTCGTGCCTCCAGGAGCTTCAGCTCCAGCTCTTGGACACCTTCTATTCCAGGCATTCTGGATAAAGAACAGAGACAGTTCTGTGTATAAACTGACCTGTTGGAATGTAGTAAAGGAGCAAGAAGTTTATAAATTTCCAAGTCTCCCTCAGTTTTTGTAGCTTAACTTTTCTAGAGGTAACCAGAAAGATTTTTGTAAGTTTGATGTAAAATTCATAGCTGCATCTATTTTGTGTGTGTGTTTTTGTTGATGCAAGCAGGGAGGTACCTAAGTCTAAATGAGTATCTTCTCCTTAATTTCTTCTCCAGATATATTAGAGAAAGCACCTTTCATAAGATAGAGTACCTCATTTTTTCAGGAAAGGGTACATTCTAGTTATTGTACAAGTGCAGGGAAGCAGCTTTGGGGCACAGACAAGTCCTGTTGCAGGTGCAGGTGCCATCTTTTATTCGTCTTTCTCCCTCAGGAAAGTATATCCCTCTTAGTTCTAAAAACCTTGACTAAAAGATGTTGGAGAGATGTAATTATTGAACATTTTTACATCTACTATTAGGTATTTTATCTGTCTTGCTCATTCAGAGTCTTGCTTTTTCCTACTCTTTTTGGGGTTTGTGTTTTGTCCTAGAGAATGCTGTGAGTAGGTTTGGGAACAGGCCCCACAGTGTCAGGTGGTCGTGCAGCCAAGAGGTCAGCTGAGTGCTCTGACACAGCATTTTGAACTGTGCTGCTTTGTCAGGAGCTGACAGCTCTGCTCTGCACGTGGAGGGGCACGTTGCTGGCAATGCTAACGTGGCTGTCAGGAGCAGCTCTCGCCGTTCTTCTTAGCCCGTGTCATGTAAGATTCCTTTAAGCAACTAAAAAACCAGCCAGAATCCATTTGATTTTCTGTCTTCCCACGAGGAAAACTTTTGACAGATGATAAATAGCAACTGCTGACAATCATCAATGTGGAGCTAGCATGCTTTTACATTAAATACAAAACCAGAGTTGTAATGTCACTGGGGATGGGACTTTTGACACATAAGAGACAAATATATAATCCTCAGAACTAAATCACTATTGGGATCTGAGGAAGTGCAACAAAGCACAGCTGCTTTTAGAATCTCCCAAAGTCAAACTACAGCTAACTTTGATATCTGGAATTGTATGCATGTTCCAATCTGGAATATCTTGCTGCTGAGCCATAAGCTGCTGTTCCACATGCAAACATCAGTGAATGTGTGTGCACAAAGGAGAGGGGCACTTTACAGCACTGTCTTGTTTAATTAGGGCCAAAAAGGGACCAGCATCAGAATAAAGAATGGTGCTTTCTGAGCCAGTGCTAGAGTGCCAGCTCTTTGCAAAGTAAAAAGCCAGTCATAGTAGTCACATTGAAGTGTTTTATTCTGTGCAACTATTTTACCCACTTACTCATAAAAGAAGAATTGTTAAAAGTATAAATAGTAGCTTTAAGTACTTTATGCTGGCTGGCAGTTTTAGCAGTAAAATCTGAATTAGACTTTTTTGCCTGACTATTTCTAAAGTTTTTCATCTCTTCAGATGGGAAAGTACTGCCAGTGTAGTGGTACTTTTAGCTAAGTATCTCTTCTAATGTAGAGCATAATGTATTTTACAGCAACTTTGAAAACAGAAGTTGTTAATACATAACCCTGTTCTTACAACTGGCATTTGAGTCTGTGTTTATTTCTCATAAGCACTGCACAGTTTCTGTTCCATTCTTTACCAGCCAAAACCAGGGCAGTGGGGAAACAGAAAGTGGTTTGGAATAGAGAAATGGAATAGTCCTGTATCAAAAAGAGGTACTAGATAAGTCCTGTAGTATCAGCACAAAGTAAAGAGTAGGCCAGTTGGGTAAAACTGAATTCACATAGCAATGCTAGTCTACTTGAAAGATGTGGGCTAAGGAAGTTCTGCCACGATATTATATTTTTTAGGGAAAAAATTACTATAAAAGTTTATGGTATACTTTTAATTATTCCATTCCACTTACACTAACACAAATTTTTATCTTGATTTGGAAATGCAAAAGGTTTAGAAAGAGCACTGTGTTTATACCAAAGCACTTTTCCATGCAATGACAAATGCTTTTGGGTGACATTTTTGTGAAATGTAAGTCAAAAGGCAGCACCTTTCTGCATAAGCCCTTTGATGCAATCATTTTCCTCCTCCTTTTTAGCATTTTCTGTCTGGGACTCTCTTGGGGTTTATGTAGCAGACAAACTGCCTGGCTGAGCTGGGGATATCTCTGAGATTTGAGATGGGCATGTTCTTTCACCAGTGGGAGATGCCTCAACACTTTGTGAGTGCCATCTGCCTAGAGGAACATTTCATCTCATGTCTGTAAGAGGAAATGCAGCTTTGTTCCCACCAGGGGATTCTGAGCCATAACAGCTGTCCTGTGCTGACACACAAGTTATAATCATGTGGAATTTCTCCCTTAGCCATCCTGACTAAGAGGAGGGGTTTTTACTGGCTGATCCACCTCTGGTTACTGAGGATCACTGCTGTCTTGCATTACCTGTGTAATGATTCCTCTTCCTAATTCAGGGCCAGGAGCAGAGTGAGTTGCACAAACCCTCGGTGCAACATTTTCTTCATGAAATTCAGTGACCTATTTTATGTAGATATTAATATTGTGAGATTGCAGTATCCTTTTTGCCTTTAATACGTGGGAATGAAAATGGCCTGTGTATAAACTTGAGAAATGTATTTTATGTCTGACTTCCTAGATGCTTTAAGTGAAAATGTTTACATTAGGCCAATAGAAAAGGAAGTTCAGGGAGATAGCAGTCAATGCCATTTGTATCTGTTAGCTAAAAGCTGCTGGCATTAGTGTTCCATCATGTCTTAATGTGACAAGCTTGAAGTTAAGACAAGAAGGAATCTCTGGGATGGATAATTTAAGCAGAAGTACCCAAGTGTGACAGACAGCAGAGAAACTGAATTTCCAGCGTGGGAAATCTCAGAGGAGGAGGATTTTTTTCATATAATAAACAGAAAATCCACCATCACATGTACTCTGCTGTCCTTCTGGGACAATGACCATTCATTTTAAAGAGACCTGGGATCCTACCAGTGTGCTCAAAGTACCTTTTTCCTGTCACAGTATCTGTCTTGCAGATCCTAAAAAATTAACCTTTGAAATCTAGAGTTTCAGAAGGAAGTGTGTGGAGGATGACACGCAGTAAAAATTTGTTCTGTCACTTAGAAATGGCTCAAAATGTCTGGAGCCGTGGAGATTGAGAGTGATGTAACGAACAGCTCTAATGAACACATCAAATACAGATGATGAATTTACAGCTGACACAGAGTCCTCCTCTGTGCTGTTGGTTTTGGTGCTTTTCTCTCCCAGGAGTGGACATATATTACAAAAGCATTTTGCCTTCAGAAGATCTAGAAGGAAAGTAAACTGAAGAAAAGTTTATTATCTGCATATTATTTTAATATGTGCTGAATACATTGTTACTCTGATTTAAATTTAGGAGAGAAAATATTTAAATCCTCATCAACTCTACTAAATTCATGAGCTCCAGGTCTAAATAGCTATTTAGGTTTTTAAATTTCCAGAATGCCAAAGGTGTTTTGGTTTTTTTCCTTTTAGCCTCTTTCAGTAATTCTGAGCCAGACAAAAACCTCAGTGGGTCTGTCTGATGAGGGACTCTGGTCCCTCTGATAGGTTTTCTTCCTTCCAAAAAACCCACTGAGTTCACGTGGCTGACATCAGACAGCTTAGTTGTGATACTGTTACAGGGAGGAGACGCTTTCTTTACATTTCTCATCTTTGGCCTTTTGTTTCTCATCTCCTATGCTGTTGTGTACTCTCTACCTCCCCATCACTCACTGCTTTCTTCTCCCCCCTTTCCTCCTCTTTTGGAACACTTTCATGCAGTTCTTTTTCTGGAGGCTTCCCCCAGGCTACCCTTCATCTCTCCAGAAAATTCTGTTCCCTTTCATTAGCATCCCTTTTATTTGATCAGAATTCTGTTCCTTTGTGTGTCCTGCATGTGATTCAGTTCCACTTCAGCCTCTTCTTTTTTTCTTTGGGGGTTGTTGTTTTCGTCTCATTCATTTTAGGAGCTTTGAGGGGTTTATTTTCCCCTACATCTTTATGATGTGTCTCTTCTGCTGTTCTCATAAAATTTCTTGTGGTCCATGTTCCAAATCTATCAGATGATGCTGGTTTTTTAATCCAGGCATTATTGACAGAAGATTTTGGTATGCCCTGACTGAGCAGGGGCAGTTAAAAACCCTGAAAATAAATTAATTCATATCTACTGAAGGTGTGATCTAAGTTACTTCAGCAACTTCCAGTGTAGTTAATTAGAATTAATAATAAAGGACAGAATGTTTTATGTAATGCCTTGTAATGATATATATAACATCTCACCATCAAGGTGTGTTTTCAGATTTTCTGAAATATTTTAGTGTGTAGTGTCCAGAGGTGAAAAGACATTTAGTGACATGAAGTAAGTGAAATTGGGTACATTTTTCAAAGGTATTTAAGTGATTTCTTTTTTATAATGATGACTTCTGGTTTTGAAATGTTAAATATTTAAATACTCCTTGATTTCTTTGGCTGATCCTTGCTAGGTGCTAGTTTTAATATTTTGAATGCTTTAAAATCAGTCTTTTCAGACCCAGTCAGAAAACTTGGCTGTTCAGACCTAGTCAAGATGTCACACAAATTGTGGCACCTTTTCAGCTTGAACATTGGAATGAGTTGCATGTAGGAACTTGGAGGTATTTCTATTCTGTCCTTTTGTAGGTGAGCCTGTACATGTTGTGGGATACACAAGAAGTTTGCAGACTGCAAACTCATAAAAGCTGCTTGAATACTTGCAAATCTCTTATGCATTTACCCCAAGTTTTCCTATGGCCTAAATGAGAACTTATCTTAAATAAATGAGTGGTTCCACTGACTGTCTCATAAGCCTACTACTACTGTGAAATTAGAGCATGTACTTACATCATTGACTCGGAGTTCTGCCTCTTACAACACCATTTCTAACAATTCCAGCAGGAATTTTAGCTGCACAGTTTTCCTTGGTGTCAGTATGAAGTGTATCTCTAGACTTTTTTCAACTCCTTAAAAATCTAGTGAATGATGAGTACAATACTGAGTATTTTTCATACAAAACTCTTGCTAAGTTAGTGGGATGTTTGCCTGTTAAAAGTTGCAGAATCAGACTGACTCAGTAAAGCCTGCTTTTGAGGACTAAAATGAACAGAAGTGCTGCAGTGTGCCTTGGAGAAGTATTTCAGTGTCTAATTGAATTACTGCTTGTATTTTCTAATATCTAATTTAACGTTTTGCATGAGTTTGCTATCAGGCTGTCATCAACCCATGCCCTTTCTCTTAGGATGAGATGTAGCGCTACGATGATTTGTAAATCATTTATGAAAACCTGCCAATGCTGAAGCTGACCAATCATTCCTCAGAGTGACTAACCTGTCCTCCCAAATCATAAGACATGTTGATGTCCAGCTAGTGCTTTATGTCATCCTGTTGCTGTCCCCTCTGCAGTGTAAGGTGGTGATCAGAGCTGCACACAGTATTTGACGTGTGGCCTCAGTATTCTGTCATGGGATGCCAGAATGCCTTCCCTTGAAAGAATTTAATTCCCTTTTTATTCTTTCCCCTCTACCTTATCCAATTTCTTGTTCTGAACTTTTGTTTGCATTTTTACTGCAGCCAAATACTGTGCCTGATCATGGAAAACACTTTAAATGATCTTATTCCCACTTCCTTTTCCTGGTCTGTATTCTGTGTTGTGCTTTAATTTAGACTTGGGTCTCTGTGATTATTTTTGGTCCCTAGCCTCATTACCTTTTACTTCTTTACATGGAACTGCATAAACTACTTAGCATCCCATAAGCCTAATTCCATCCCAATCATTATGACTTTGTTTGCTCTGTTCCTCTGTATTTACTGCTTCCCAGCTCTGTGCCATCAGCAGATTTAGCTCCTTTTCAAAGGATGTCCTCCCACAAGGTCGTTTCTCTGTTAGCCTAATAAAAGTGATCCATGTGTGATCCCTTGCTACACTTCCTTGTTTCTGGAGGCCTTTTATGGGACAGGCAGTTTCTCGGGGGTGTGGGGGGTGAGGCCACTCTCAAA
>NW_020955991.1:367173-368312 GCF_003031625.1 Empidonax traillii | reverse complement strand
TCAAAAATCACTGACAGGCCAAAGGGGAGAAGGTATATGGCAGGATGGATTACTTTTTAATCTTTGAAAGCATCAGTTACTAGTATGGGATACAGAATACTGTCTTAAAATAGTTTCAAGCGAGAAAGTCTCTTATTAAGCACTAAAGACATACAGTTGGTTTTACAAGAGATAGCACGTATGAAAAGAAACACCTCACGTGCACCAGATACAACACTGGAAGGAATGACTAATCTGCTGAAGGACAGGGCTGCTATGTGCAGGGACCTCAACGCTGAGAAATGGGACAACAGCAAACAGAAGGAACTCAGAGGCAGACGTGAAGTCTTGCACCTGGCATGAAAGCCAGTACAGATCACAAGTCGACTGCTTAGAAAGCAGATTTGTAAAAAGGGACACACGGACACAAGTTGAATCTGAGTCAGCAGAGTGCCCTTAGGCAGTAAAAACTGTCTGCATTCAAAGTTACCTTAGCAGGAACGTTAACAGCAGGCTGAGGGACATGGGCATTCCACTTTCAGGAGGTTGTATCTGGGCTGCACTGAGTTTTCTGCTCCCCAGAACAAGAGACAGACACTGATGTATTGGACTGAACGCAGGAGAAGGCCACCAAGGTGACTGAGGGCTGGAGCATCTGACATAGGAGGAAAGGCTAGGAGGGTTGGGTTTTTCAGCCTGAAGAAAAGGATTGGGAGGCACAAGCAGTGCAGATCTTATTGACATCTACAACTACCTAAAAGACAGTCAAAGTGTAACTACACTGCTCAGAGGGGCACAGCTATAACACAAAAGACAGAAGATGGAATATTGGATCTCTATCTGAATCCAACTGAACAAGGGCCCAAGTAACCTGATCTGACTGAACTTGTTCTGAATAGGGGGTTGAACAAGACCATCTCCAGAGATCCTACCCAGCCTACCATTATTCTGCAAGTCTACAAATACAGACACCCGGTGGTCCAGGGGAAAATTCACTGCACTGTCACTGCAGAGACCCGGGTTCGATTCCCGGTCGGGGCCCCTCCCCGGGCAGATGGAGCTCGTTAGCCCTGTAAGGCAATCCATCTACGTCCTGAGGACCTCGCTGCCACCGTCCAAGTGTGCTTGGCCCCGGCAGATGAACCTCAGGATTAAAGGGT
>NW_020955991.1:364713-366486 GCF_003031625.1 Empidonax traillii | reverse complement strand
CAATCCATCTACGTCCTGAGGACCTCGCTGCCACCGTCCAAGTGTGCTTGGCCCCGGCAGATGAACCTCAGGATTAAAGGGTGGGCTCAGTTCCGCGCACACTGTGTCTCACCTAAAAAATCCAATGCGCAGGCTGGAAGGTGGAAAGACCTTCCCCGGTTCTTCGTTCGCGAAGAGACTGGCCATTCATTCATACAAATACAGACACCACAGCTGGAAGAATTTTCACAAGTACTGCTATTTCCTCTAAAATCCATAGCCAACGTACTTGAAAGGAAAGGTCATAGATCTTTCTTGCAAATTAATAGGAGTGTCCATGCACTAAAAATTGAAATTCTGGAACTTTTTTATGTGATGAGTTTCTCATCTCCATAGCTACCAAACACAAATAGAAGATACAACAATAACAACCATATATCTTGACAAATTAAACATCCCTTAGTTTACCCTAGAGATTTGTTCCCAAGTAGCTCAAGTTGATAATCGTAAATATAACCTCAACTTTAGGAGTGAAATTTCTGCCAGAAAATTACAGAATCTATTACATGTTTCGTTCAGCAGCTCCTGATTCTCCTTGGAAGAGAGTTATCATACCACTGAAGATTCTACTTTAAAAAACACAAGTTGAATTCAATTATTCAAAAAACATTTATAATCAGGTTTAGCACCAAGTTAGTTTATTTTCTCCACCACAGTCATGCCACTGAGCACACTGATGCAACTTAACCACTCATTAGTCACAACAACTCAAATTCCATTTAGGAAAAAAAAAAAATTCAGTAAATCACACCCGCAGGGATGTAGGCAGCTATTTGTGTGCAAAATAAAAGCTACCACTGCTTATCAGTGCCATGGTCTCCATTTGCATTCAAAAGTTAAAATCTGCAAGAAGCTTGTATTGAGGTGGGAGTTGGTCTCCTCTCCTAGGTAGGACATCACAGGACAGAAGGAAAGGGCCTCAAGTTGTACCAGGAGAGCATATTGGGAACCGGATAGCAGGAAAAAATTTCTTCCCCAGAAAGATGGTCAGGCATTTGGAAAAGGCTACCCAGGGAATTGGTGTAATCACCATCTTGTAAGTGTTCAAAAAACATGTGGATGTGGACTTACAGACATGGTTTAGTAGTGGGCTTGGCAGTGTTGTGTTAATGGTTGGACTCTATCTTAGAGGTCTTTTCAAACCTTAACAATTCTGTGATTCTACAGTATAGGTATAGATTCTTTTGCAGAACTTTTGAAGAACTAACTTCTTTATAAAATACAGAATTTGAGCCATCTTGGTTTAAAACAAACTTTCAAGTGTTCGAGAAAGATATAAAGCAATTCTAATTAATTCAAAATCAGCATTAAAAAGACATTGGAAAATACCAAATCAAGGAAATCTCTACTAGAAGTAGTCCAGGAAAGCAAAACACTATTTAGAGTACTTACAAACTCCAGGACAACAGTGGGAAAAAAACAACATAGTTCAATTTGCTCTGCTTCTGATCAGCTGTGCACAGTGCGATGCCCCTAACTTGAAAATAATCCAAGAATAATCCATTTTCTTGTTTGCACAGCAACTGCATGTGCATGGCACAGAAGACCCATAAATATGAAGTCACACACTTCTGCATTTTGTATCAGTCTACTAAAGAATTTAATAAATTTAATTTTAATTGCTCTAATATTTTAAATGTCAGAATTCAGATCTGCAATGACAAATACATACCTTATTGACTTTCTCCCCCTAAATGAATGTAGTTCTACAGTGTACAGCTTAAAAAAAAAAAA
>NW_020955991.1:357787-364547 GCF_003031625.1 Empidonax traillii | reverse complement strand
ATGAAGTCACACACTTCTGCATTTTGTATCAGTCTACTAAAGAATTTAATAAATTTAATTTTAATTGCTCTAATATTTTAAATGTCAGAATTCAGATCTGCAATGACAAATACATACCTTATTGACTTTCTCCCCCTAAATGAATGTAGTTCTACAGTGTACAGCTTAAAAAAAAAAAAAAAAAAAAAAGCGCTGCACTAGGGCTGTGCTGTGGCAAAAACAAACCTGCAAAAAGCAGGCTGGGTTTGATTCTGCTTTTGTACTTTCCTAAAAGTAAGTGTGTGCATTCAGCAACAGAAGTCCCCATGTGCAAAAGGAAACGCTGTTTTCTGCTTGTGTCAAAACTAAAACATCATGTATTTGAAGCAAGTACCTACCTGTGGCACTCCATGGCTTTTACACTTCTATTGTTATCAACCCATGGATGATATCTGAACATTAACCAAAGGAGTGCTCTGAAGCCTCCATGCCCTCTCTAAATACAAGTCAGACATAACTTACTGAGATCACTTTATACTTAAAGAATATTAATAGTTGTGTCTTTATATGGCAAGTCTGCTACATCCTGATACTTTGACAGTAGTTAAAATAAACAGAAGGAGAATAAGTAAAGCCTACTCCTTTAAATTAAGGAAGTTTCAAGCAGAGATTCCACAATGACAAGACTGTCTACAGGAAAAAAATGCAGTTCTCATTGACAGGCATAAACATATTGCATGAGACAATTACTTCCAATCAGAGTACTTAATCCAAGTTAACCCAGGGTATTGTCATCACTTTGGCAGAATCCCTGTGGAATTTTGATCAAAGATGTAATCTAGTAAACTTTATAATAAACAGTGTAAGAGAATGAGAATGAACATATACTGTTATTTGTAAAGACCAGATACAGAATAGGAATTTGACAGAGGCAAATACAGATTTTTATAGCCTTCAAAAAACGCAAAAACTGCCCATAGCAACAAGCTACGGAGACAGAAAAAACCCATCACACCACAAAGATCCAGGAACCTCTTAAATTACTCCTTAGTTATCCTGCAAATGGAAGATGTTGAAAATATGTTAGGCATTTTATTCTACAGGGAAAAAAATCTAGGTGTATCTGAGGCTTGTTTATCTAATTATTTGTAGGCTCTGAATACTTACAGATATATGTGGTGGGGGAAGAAGTCTGCTGCCAGGCAAAGCAGAAGACTCCAGTGAGGTCAATGCAGCAAGTGTGGCTGCTGAGCAGGAGCTACGAATGATGACTCCTAACAACCCCTTTTCCAAGATGCTCTCCAAAGGCAAAGAAGTAAGGGCTACCAGCAACAAGGGGCATGACTTTCAAATACCAATACCCTAAGGACATAAATCACAAGGCCATGCTGTTATTTTAGAACAAAAAAAAAAAAAGTATTTTGAACATTGACCTGCCTAAGTCATGCCAAATAAAGGAGAATAAGGAAAATTCATGTAATGTCTAGAGCTAAAGAGCACATGCCTTTCTCTATGTCCAAATTAGAGTACCAACCCAAAATAACAGTTACTTCAAACTCAAAAAGGTTTGCTCATTCAAAACAGTAGTACCTACTGTATCTAACTGCACATATGTCCTAACTCTGTACTGCCAGAAAAAGACATAAAATTTAGTCTCCAGCTTAAACTTTAGTTGATAAATTACAGTGAAACTCAAAGATGTCCTAGTTTTGGCTGATAATATCTATCTTCACTGCATACATTTGTATGCTGCAAAGTTCAACTGCTACAGTTACAAATAAAAGACTGAAAAAGCTCAGCTTCTGTTCATTTGTGGTTAACCTTTTTTAATAGTTCACTAGTTCTGACAGCTCCATAAACTTACAAAACTAATTTCTTTAAGAGCTAAGATCTCCTGCTCAGCAAGCAATTATCCCAAGATTAGTGTCTGGTAATTTATTTATTCCCTTCAATGAGCAGAAATAATGGGAATTGGGTTTCTGTGACTTTAAGCAGCTCATGCTCAGTTACCACCAGATGCTCTAAGTCATCACAATGAACCAGAGCAGGAAAATACTTTAATTGGATTAAGTGTTACTTTTACATTTCCCTCTTTCCAATCATAAGTGGAGAACATCTTACCTCATTTAATGTAAGAAATGTAAAAGTAAATGTAATAAGACTACTAAAACTATTAAAATAACAGAAGAGCATTTCCATTTTCCTGCATTTCTTCTCTAGTCTGAAAGCTCAGACAAGCAGACAGTTGCAAACAGAAACTATAGAAACCAGTGCTTCATCTTGGCAATTCGCATCAGTAAAATACTGAGAGCTGATACATACAGGAACTAGGAGACCTTACCACAGCAAAATCTTGAGATAAGTTGTCTAGATAACATTCTTACTTAAGAAAAAACCTAAAACAGCCTTGGAGCTGTTTTCTAATAGCACAGCACTGACTTTTCCAGATGCTGCCCATATATAGATAATAACTGTTAAGAAAAAAGGAAGTGGCCCTTCATTAACAGGCAGAACCACAGGAATGCCACAGGTTGCCTACACCTGTTTAAGCCAAAACCAGGCAGCATGCTATTCCAACAACCTTTTTTTCATAGCAATGGTCTATGAACAGAGAAACTGAAACATTATGGAATAAAAATAAAAGGTAGAATGTTCAAGTTAAGTGGAAAAAAATTAATTATTTTCATATATAATTATATATTTGGTATATATAAGAGTGAGTAAAATATGATCATAATCAGGGCTTTTTACATCAGGAGATCAGCATGAATAACGTCTAAGCCTCCAGATTCAATTTTTCTATTATTGTTCTATCTAACCTGTAACACCAACATAACCTAAAAGTGACTACAAATTCTATGTTATAGCTAATACTTTCAAGTTTTAATCACTAAAACGTTTCAAGTGTTTTCCTTAGAATCAGAAAACATTACCAGAATGATTCCACTTCTATTTGGTAATATCCAGTTAAATCCTCATCATATCATTTACTTATTAGACAGTTTCCTCCTAAAAACCAACCAAATACTTGTAAATGAAATTTGGAGATCTTGATGAGATATAACTAACATATGATCAAAAGTCTCCAATAGTATATTAGCCCAGCCAACACTTTAAATCAAAAAAAAAAAAAAAGTTGAATGGCAGGCACCAACTGGCATGTCTCAGATAGTTTGGCAAAGCCTTAGGTCCTGCCACAACAAATTTCAGGGAAGCAATGCACTGCTTCAGAGAGGAAGCAATTTACAGCTCCCAACCTCAACCAAATGTGGAGCTCAGCATGAACTCCCTCTCCCAGAGACAGGACGTAACTGACTGGCACTGTCTGGCCTCTATGTATGCCAGGGGCTCTGCAATCCTGCCAAGACCAAGACCAGAACTGGAAACAAAAAGGTTCTGAAACGGGGTGGGGGTGGGGAAAGGAGGAATTCACACCAAGCAGCTATAATTTGTCTCCAAGAACATGCTTGAGAAGTCTACCACTGCTGGCTGGTAAGCTTCAACTTTCTTGATGTTCTCACAAAGATTTTTTTTTTTTTTTCTTCTGTGTAGCCTAACTTTGCTCATCAACAAACCACTGGCCTGGAAAAGCTGCCTACAACTGCCTCATATTTGGAAATGACTCAAAAGAACACAGCACCCACAAACTGACAATCACAGTCTAACTGCTGGAAGCTATAAAAACAAATTTAAGCATTCTAAATACAAGATGAATTTACCTTTGCTTTGAGGAATCGAATCATACAGAAGTGTTGGCCATACAAAAGAAAGTCAGCATCTGCCTGTTTTCTATATGCCATGAAGTAAATTCTAGAGCAATTAGAAGCTGAAGCTCATACAACATCACATGGAAGACAGTTCAGCAAAGAGAGGTAAATTCCTAACTACATACTACTTCAAGAGCATCAAAGAGTTCTGTGGGGCACTGCTTTCTGTATCGATCTTACCAGGCTCTGATAAACCTTCAAAACGAAAGATAACTTTGACAATAAGCCCCCTAAAGATTCAACTAACTGGTTGGTAAATGTGGGCTCTAACTAGCATGCACTGGATTGCACATCAGAGTGGACATTGTTAGTCAGAGCAAAGACCATACAGATATAGGACACACTCACAAGTGTATGACAGTATTTTTTGTTGTGCCCAGGGTCACTACAGGACACCTGGAGTTGGATTCAACTTCCATGATAAAGCATATTAAAGGACCCAAGTGTAGATGCCCATGTGAATATAGAGTCAAAGCTCCCACTAGGGACATTGGAGATCCAGTTAGCACAGTTAGGGCAAACTGCAGAATTTCAGCCCATCCTAAGGTTAAAGCCTACATCTGGCCAGCTGAGTAACTCTCCACAAACCACTGAATGAACTGAATAGATCTCCATCTACTATAATCTGCCAGTTGAATACCACACCTTGCCAGGTCTCTCCAGGTGTAACATCACACCTGCATATTTTACGTCACTGTCTGAAAATGTCACCCAACATTCCAGTGCAGCAAAACAGACAAGCAGAGGAAGGTAAAAGAAAAAAACCACCAATGAAGGCAAAATGCACATTACTGGTACAGTGTGATGCAAAGCATCACAGAACGATCAGCATCAGTGCCATTTAGAAAGGCTGCAGTACCCACCTCAGTACATTTCACGCCTTTCAGAACATAACAAAACACTCTGATAACCCCATTTGCTTCAGGACTCCCATAGTGACCCAGATAAAAACAAGAAAAAAAAAAGGTAAGGAGGGGAATGACTATATATAGTTTGCCCACTTAATATTTTAACACATGCCAGATATAACTACAGAGGGTAAAAATGTAACTATAATACTTCAAACTGATACTCCTTAAATAGAGTCTAGCATATAAACAGATTAGCTCTAAAAGCCTAGGTACCGTTTTCTACCACAAAATATTTGTGATATCTTTGTCTTACACTAAACTGAAATTCATGACTTACAGAATTGCAAAGGACCTGTGCCCATCTAAGCTAAACCAAATGCACACAGGAAAAAGCTTTTCAAGTATGAAGTTGCTTCATAAAAATTGAAGACAGTAGCTAAAGACAAAAAGTAACTGCTAAGGCAAATAACAATGTCAACAGAAAAGCATAGCTGTAATCAGAAGCAGTACAGTCAATTTAAAAGGCAAGTCCTTAAACAAACAACCAAATAAACCTGTGTGGATGCAGCATTCTCACTAAGCTTGACAAGACGTCCCACTTTTAAAAATAAGTAGATTGATTTTACCTTTGATCTCTTTCACCAGGCCTAACAATAGGTTGAGGTTCCTTCTTCCTTCCTCTGCATTTCCACTAGTCCCAAAGTCCCCTCATTTCAACTCCCTTTATGTAAACACTGCTAAGCCCTTCTTTAACCATCTGTTAGATTCCCACTAAACATTCATGTACTCCCCCAATCACAAACTTAATCACACAACTCAACTGATGTTTCACACAAAGCCGCACTCAACATTTCACTAAAACACTGGCCACTACATGTACTTATTCAAGAAAAAGTATTTTATTCATTATATAATTTCACACTTGGTGGCAAGATTACCTTAAAATTAATTAATCACACTCCCAAGCTATGAGTTTTGCACAAAGATATGTGGTAACTCTGGCGGTAACGGCCCGAGAGAAAAACAATTAGTTTATGGCCTTTGTGAGTCTTCGATCAGCAAATTTTAAGTTAAGAAAAAGCAGAGCTTACAAACTGAAGGGTAAATCATATCCTGGGGTGCATCAAGCACAGCACTGCCAGGCAGTCAAGGGAGGTGATTGTCCTGCTTTGCTATGCACTGGTGCAGCCTCATCTCAAGTTTGGTATGCAGTTTTGAGTGTCACAATATAAGAAGGGTGTAAAGCTATTAGAGCACAGACAAAGGAGGGCTACAAAGGTGGTGGAGAGTCTAGAGTAGAAACCACATGAGAAGCAGCTGAGGTCACTTGGCTTGTTCAGCCTGGAGAAGACCAAGGGGAGACCTCATAGCAGTCTACAGCTTCCTCATGAGGGGAAGAAGAGGGGCAGGTACTGATCTCTTCTCTGTGGTGACCAGTGACAGGACTTGAGGGAATGGCATGAAGCTGCCTCAGGGGAGGTTTAGGTTGGATACTGGAAAAACAGTCTTCACTCAGAGGGTGGTTGGGCACTGGAAGAGGCTCCCAGGGAAGCAGTCACAGCACCAAGCCTGACAGAGTTCCAGAACTGTTTGGACAATGCTCTCAGGCACATGGTGTGATTCTTGGGGTTGTCCTGTGCAGGGCCAGGAACTGGACTGCGATAATCCTTGTAGGTCCCTTCAAACTCGGGATATCCTATGATTCTGTGATGGAGAGCTCTGCATTACAGAGCAAATCCACTGCCTTGGGTAAAAATAGAGTATGTAGTCAGGGTCTGTAGCTTGTTAGGAAACAGGTAAGGTATAGACAAGATAGTGGGTGTTAAGGGGCAACCTCTCCCTCTACTCTAGTTGAAGGGTTTATAGACTTTTATGACATATAGGTCAAATATGTATAAAATTAACATGTTACTTATCTACCAAGCAGGATGCAGAGTAAAATTAAAAGATGAATCTTAAGCTTCAGAACAGGAAGTAGTTATATAGTTAAGAATCAATCATGATAACATGTATTTTATTAGAATCATCAATGGTACATAGCACAGGAAACAGTATTAAAAACTGTGTGGTCAAAGTAGCATTTAACATCTTAAAATGTAAAAAAAAAAAAAAAAAAAAAAAAAAAAAAAAAAAAAAAAAAAAAAAAAAAAAAAAAAAAAAAAA